>NW_022103914.1:5528410-5534418 GCF_000313985.2 Echinops telfairi
AGTACTTGAATGTTCACAGAAGCTTCATCAAAAATAACTAAACATTAGAAATAACCCCAATGTTGGTAAATGGAGGCATATTCAGACCATTGAACACGACTTTTAGGCAGTAACAATCAGCTGTCGAGGCATGCAGCCACACGGGTGATGCACAAACACATTCTGCTAAGTGAAGGCAGGCAGAAACAAAAGATAATGCACTGTTGGATTCTGCTCACCTGACATTCTAGAAAAGGCAACACTTCACTAACGTTGACCAGCAGTGGGGAAAGCTTGGCCTTCAGGCAGAGGATATTTGGAAAGTATTTTGTTCTCCTAGCTAAGCCAGCCAGGAGCAGCCTCACCCTCGGATCTTGCCCAGATGTGCCCTTGGTGGAAATTGGGGCACTAGGATGGAATAGTAACGTGTCACACGCCAACCGCCTTGGTGAGAGGGCTCTGAGCCCATTTGGTGACCTTTTCTAATCTGTAATAGTGTACTTACCCCACTTCTGTAGTCCCACCTGCAACTACGGTAAATTGATTTGCTGCCACTTATGATTTTCTGGCAATTTCCTTTGTTCTCCGTGTCCTATTTAAGTGGCCACATTTCTGGGCCTCTTTGGACACCTTTAAAAAAATTTTGAACACCCCCAACCCCCATGGTTCAATGGCTTTTACAAAAAGTTGTGTAATCTACATATAACCTTCTCCCTGGGGGACAGACAACAGAAAAGTGGGTGAAGGGAGACATCGGACAGTGTAAGACATGAAAAAAAAATTTATAAATTATCAAGGGTTCACGAGGGAATGGGCAGAGGGGAGGGAGGGGGGAAAATGAGGAGCTGATACCAAGGGCTCAAGTAGAAAGCAAATGTTTTGAGAATGATGATGGCAGCATATGTACAAATATGCTTGACACAATGGATGGATGGATGTATTGTGATAAGAGTTGTATGAGCCCCCAATAAAATTATTTTTTTAAAAAAGAGTTGTGAAATCACAAGCAGTTCTAGTACTCACTACCGGCTCCTGCATACATTGTTTGCTCTCCAAATCCCCTCACCTTCCCTATCTCCCACCCCCACTCCTACATCCCCTATGAGCCCTTGCGTCAGTTATTATCTCATGCATCCACTCCTGTGCTTCACAAACTGGAAGACCAAACAGAAACACACACACACACACACACACACACACACACACACAGAAATAAAGTGGTAAGGATAAAATAATAATAATATAAAGATGAAAATACAAATAATGAGTAACACAGAAAAGACCACCATCAGTATTTAAAAAGCCAGGGAAGAGATTTTTGTGATGGAACAAGTAAGAAATGCACCTAGAACGATTTCAGGTTGGGTCAAGAGGAAGGTCAACTGACCAAGTATCAAGTATCCGGCATAATCAAGGTGACAATGGTCTCTGTCTGATACTAAAGCTGTTCAAGACGCCTTGCCTGTGGCTAGCGGGGATCTGCCAATGGCTTAATCTGACTAGACACTCTGCAGATGGGTTTTGGGCTCCCACTGTCCTCCACAGTCTTCTACCAATTGAGTGTTCACAATTTAAGCTCATGTACTTTTCCCTTCATCATATTTGGTCTTTGTTATTATCATCTTTGGATCACCCAAGCTGGTGTGCTTAATTAACTCTTCACTTCGGTGGCTGCTTGTTTGAATACAAGCCTTTAAGACTACAGACACGATTCTGATAGATAGCCGGGCACCATCTACTTTCTTCACCACACTGAGCGGTAGCACCCTTATCTTCAGTGATCATTTCATGAAGGTGAGTATCAAGCAGTCCATTGTGTCAGAACCAACTGTTCTTGGATTGGGGCTAGAGTTAAGTGGGAGCCCAGAATCCATCAGCTGATCCATGAGCTACGCACGACTCAGGGTTCCTTTGGCAGTCATACTGCGACAAAATCAAAACCCCATAAGACCAACTACACCAACAATGGCAACAAGCCAACCACAAAACAAAACAACAATAATGAAAAACAAGCTAAAGGCTGGTAACCAAAAACCCACAGAAATAAATAAGCAAAAACATTGTCAATCATCCCCCTGAGTATAAGGAGAGTGCGCTGATAACATCACCCATTTTCCCAGTGACACAACACTGTCCATTGCAGTGTGAGGAGTCTATGCAAGTATAGCTCCACCTTGAGCCACAACCCCTGTGTTGTTGCTCTACACTTGCCCCTTTGACCTTCCTATTTGACTGAGCTCTGCTTACCCTAAGTATGGGGATTGGTGCCAGGGAGAAACTTCCTGGATCAATTCTTCCAAGTGCAGATCCCTGCCACCAGATCTGCACCTATCATATAATGTAAAGGGGGCCTCAAGGTACTAAATATATAATGATCTGAGTCCCTTTCCATTGGACACCCATCAAGCCAGAGGTTCCCCCCAAGAGTCAATGACCATCACTTCCACTCTCTGGGGCAGCCAATCTCTGCTTCCTCTTCCTTCCAAATGTCCCAGTCCTCAGTCCAAGGGTGCAGGCAACTTCGAGGCAGGGCTCAGTTCATTCAGCTGGACCTCTATGTGAAGTCCTTCTGGTGTAACCCCTGTGGTATGCCATGCTGCCTGCAAGGTCAGTGTCCAAGGTCATCATTGGTGCTTAGTCTGTGGTGTGTTTCACTGAGGGTTGGGTAGAAACTTATTCGCAGTGTCTACCCAGTAGCATTAAATCTGGTCTTTGGACACCTTTAGGAGCCCTGGTGACGTACTGGTTATGATTTGGGTGCTACGTCCAAGGTCAGTAGTTTAAAACCACCTCTGCAGGAAAAAGATGAGGTTTTCTACGTGTGTGTATAAGAGAGAGCTTTATATCAAAGAGCAATTGTACATTAAAAAACATCCCAGGGGACCAGATCAAGTCCCTAATTCTGGTATTAGCCCATATGTCGGATACTAGTCCATGAATTCCTCTTCAGACTAATGCAGCCATGCAATGATGCTGAAGTCAGGAAGATCACAGGACAGAGGGTGGAAAGTCTGGTGGATCCAATGGCAGTGGACACATCTCCAGGGCTCTGGCTGCCATCAGCATAGTTACATGTGACTCGTCAGCACGAAGGGGAAGCAGAGAAGATGTCCCACTTCTAAGGAAGGGAGGTTCCCAGAATTTTCATGAGGCCACGCCCACATTCCTATGTCGGTCTAGTTGGCACAATAAATCTAACTATCACAGGTACCTTAATAGCATAGTGGATTAAGCCAGGGCTGCTAACCCAAGGTCAGCGGTTTGAAACCACCAGTTTCCCTCAGGTAGAAAGACAAGATTTTCAACTCCTGTGAGGAATTCCATAAACCCACAGGGGCAGTTCTACCCAGCCTACCAGGGTCTCTGAATCAGAATGGACTCATTGGCAGTGAGGTAGGTCTCTGAATGGGCATGTGGGGTTACAAGTGGAATTCTGGATAAAAAGGTTGGCAAGATCCCTAAGTCCAGTTGGCACATTGGCTACTCATAGTGAAGCTGTGGCATTCTGGCTTTCATAACCTGATCATGGCAAGTGTTAGGCTCCTCATGCTCTTTCTGTCATGCTCCCAGACCCCACATGTACAAGGCTGGGTTGTCGGGAGACGCTTGTGAGCCACAGATACACACATCACTCATACTGTGATTAATAATAGAACCAAACCTAACCCTCATGGCCACCAAGTCAATGCCAACTCAGAGCCACCCTATAGGACAGGGTAGTCTTGCCCCGTGAGTTTCCAAGATTGACACTCTTGACGTGAATAGAAAGCCTCATCTTTCTCCTGGAGACTGTGACAGGTTTTATGTCACTTTGGCTGGGCAGGTCTCTCCCATGACAAGATGTGGCATGGTGTGGTCAGCTCCACAATGGGACCGTGTGTGAAGCAGCCAAGCAAGTGTGGGGAAAATAAGGTAGAGTATCCCTCCTTAATTGGGTCAAGGCACTGATACAAAGGAAGGAGGGTTCCCTCAGGGTGTTGCCTCCTCTTAGTGTAGACTGACTGTGAAAGCTAGCCCACTCCTGCTGCTGGACCTGGATCCTGCACCTGCTTCTCTGACCTCCTGTTACACCACCTGCCAACCCCATGAGCCATCAGTGGACTGCTGGCCTTGATTCATTCTACAGGCATCCACCAGCTTCTGGTATCCCTGCTTCCTGTCCGTCACACTTGCGGCTACCAGTCAGGAATTGCTTCCAGCCGACATCTGACCCATAGGGTTCAACCAGACTGGACTTACCCACTTCTATAACAGTGTGAGCCATTCTTGAAATAAATCTCTCTCTCTCTCTCTGTGTCTCTCTCTGTCTCTATCTCTCTGTCTCTGTCTCTGTCTCTCTCTCTCTCTCTATATATATATATATACAGTGAACCCTCGCCACTTCGCGCTTCGACTTCCGCGGCTTCACTCTATCGCGGTTTTTGCGTAACAGCGCATGCTCTGTCATTACTGCCACTGATTGGCTCATACTGTACACACTTGATGCCATAAATAATATAATAAATAATAAATGATAATTGTAACGTCCAAAATGTTTTACTGTATTTTCCCTTTTTCGTTTAATAAATTGGGTAATACAAGTGTAATGGTGACTAAAGGGTGTTTTTTCATGTCCTCTATGCTCTAACTACGAAAATATTTGATTTACAAATAAGGAATCCTACTTCGCGGAATTTCATTTATCACGGTAGGGTCTAGAACCGATTAACCGTGATAAACGAGGGTTCACTGTATATTCATCTTACATCCTTTGGACATGTTGTCAGTAGAGACCAGTCCTGGAGCAGGACATCATGCTTGGTAGAGGGGCAGTAAAGAGAGGAAGACCCTCAGCGAATTGCACTGACACCGTGGCTGCAAGGCTGCGCTCAAGCATGGGAACAGTTGTGAGGATGGGACAAGGCCGGGCAGTGTTTCGTTCTGTTGTGCATGATGGTCGCTGTGGGTTGGAGCCGACTGGATGGTACCTAACAACATACACATACGAGCATTGCTGGGTCTGGTTACCACAGGGACTTCAAAGTAGAAAGTTTCTGAATTGAAAAGTAGAGGAGACGCCTGTGCAGCATGTCACGATGCCATCCACTCTCTAAGTTGGCGTGGCAGAGACATGCAATGATAAAAGTTTTGCATCTACCATGGCCTTGACACGCCAGTAATGTCATCAATGACCTCTCAACTCTAAAAAGACAGCATTAGGTGCATATCTGACATTGACTCGCCACTGTTGTGCAAGGTCAAGGTACAAAAATTGCGTCCAAGCGTTCAACTTGTATTCCTTGAGAGAAAAGTGAGGCAAGAGGCCCCTCTCTAAACTCTGCCACTCTGCCAAGAGATCTTGCCAAGAACAAAGATTGGCAAAGAGCAGGACCCGGGCAGAGGGATGCACCCCTATGACTATTGCAGCCATTTCGACAGCAGCCAAAGGATGGAAACCAGCGAAACCTCGGGCTGTGGAGGAAGGGATAAGCAAACTGGTACCTTCACACCACAGAACATCACCTGCCCATCAAAACCAGTGCTGAGTCTGTGAGGCACCTGAAGACAATGACCAAATCAGAGAATAGTATGCTTAGCAAAATCAGTCATCTCATAATTATAAAAGGAGAAATGGTGTTCACACCAAAAGAGCAAAGGTTAAGATTTTCAAGACTTCGATGAGGATGTGGCATGCATGGGGGTGGGGATGGACAGGGGCAGGAAACTACGGCGGGGAGGGAGGAAAGATGCTGCTTGGACGAGATGGCTTGAACAACTACAGAAGTATGTTTTTCTTTGTTAAGTTTTATATCCCACAAGCATTAGGGAAAACTATATCAAAACAAAATTAGAGCGCGAGGGGTCATGACCTTAAAATCCCTCCAGAGTCCTTGCCCATTCGATCTAAACCTTGTTCTCCGTGGCTTCACCGGACGGACGGACTCGGCTTCTTTTGTGACAAACAAGTTCATTTCCAACAAACAGAAAAGAACGATGTCACTACACCCATTACCACCATCTTCGGACCCAGCTCCAGGAACCTCCAGGTA
>NW_022103914.1:5535957-5544726 GCF_000313985.2 Echinops telfairi
GCAAGGAGCTGGGGTTGGACTTTACACACCTTGATGGCCTCGTGCTGGTAGTCTCCCTCATTTGGATGGTTTGTCCTTGTCCTGTGTGGGACTTATTAAATATGTCTCTATACATTTTATTTGAACTTGGGGACTCTTTTCTACCCTACATGGCATCAAACAATAAAGACAAGAGTCCAGTGGTAAAGACACGACTGTATGTTTTTGATAAAATTCATCAAACTGTTAAAAAAAACCTCATCAAACTGTACTCTTAAAAATGGTTAGTGTACAATTGATGTGTGTATGGATTGGGATAACAGTTGTATGAGCCCCTAATAAAATGTTAAAAAAAATGGTTAGTGTAAATTATGCAAGCATACAGCTAATTAAAAATTAAAATGATACATCCAACTAAATTATAAAATGCCACCTCCACCCTTCTTCCTATATCCCTTTCTCTATTGCCCATGTTGACTGATAGGTGAACTTTTGTTTGTCAATTTAACAGAACTAGTAGTGTTTAGGTAGAGTCATGCAGCCTAAAATCGAAAGAGGGAAAACCAAACCGGGCAGGACATCCCCAGGAGATGGCTTGTTCCCATTTTGCTGGCCAGTCACATGTACTCGTGTAGCTCCTCTGCAGGCTGGGAGCTGCTGGAAAGCCCGGATCTTGACATTCCACTACCATACGCGGTTTTGTAAATAACATGAGTGTGCATGTGTGTGTGCACCCTTTGCTTCCCAAATCTCAGAACTCAGTTCATCTCCTTCCTCTCCCACAGCAGGGAACTTCCTGCTGCAATTCTATTTTAGGGTGCATATAATATGTGTATTCTTTAGAATTAGTGGAGAAATGGAATAAACAGATAATGGACAGTTTTTGGAGGGCAGAGGCCATAAAGGAGGTAGAATTGGGAGAGGCCACACCTGGGCATCACTAACATTACAGGCAATCACCTATATTTTAGAATGTGTTGTATTTACAGATATTCAAATATAGTACTCACAACGTGCCTCTTTCTTTGCTGTCTCAAGTATTTCATTGTATGTGTGTATGTAAAGATACATCTAGATAAATAGGTGATTACCAATAATATCATTGACCTCCAACGGCCTCCCCCAATTCTACCATCTTCTCAGGCTCCACCCCAAAACAGTGATCTCAAATATTGGTTTTAGCATATCTTCTTTTTTTTTTTATATATATATATTCCCTGGGAACTTTGCTGTTCTGTTCCCCTTGCTATTACATGCCCTTAGTATTTTGCCTCAGTGTGGTGGGATCAGATCGGGCACAATTCCCACACTGTGTCTCCAGCGTTGTCCCCTGTAGGGACCTTTATTGTTTTTAATCAAAGAACTCAATTTCAAAACAAGTCACGAATTGACAAATGTGTTCTCTTTGCCTGGCCTGAAAACTCACCTCCCACTGCCAAATCTCTCCAGCTCATCTCAAACATGAACCCACTGCCCCTGAGTCCAGGGCAACCCTAAAGCCCAGGGCCTAACTGTGCCCCCGCGAGTGTCCAAGACAGTAACTCTTCACGGAAGTAGAAAGCTGCCTCTTTCTCCCTCAGAGCGACTGGTGGTTTCAAACTGCTGACCTTGCCGATCGCAGTCCACTATGTAACCATGACGTCACCAGTGCCTCATTCCAACTCATAGTGACCTTCTATAGGGTTTCCCGGGCTGGAAGTCCTACCAGAAGCAAATGGCTTCCTGTTTCTTCCACAAAGAACCTGGTGTGTTTGAACTAGCAGCCAACTCTGTAACAGGCTGACACCTAATCTGTGAGCCTCCAGGGCTCTTGTCTGGGAGGCAGTTTCAGAGAATAAATGGAGGCCTAGCACCACCCAGATCAGGCTGTCTGGTCTGGAGACGGATTCTGCTCCCCTCGCTGCTGCTCCAGCACCAACAACCCTTGAGGGCCTCTGCTGCCCTTAGTCTCAGAGCTCAGCCCCATCAGCCCTCTCGCCCAGCAGGAAGCTTGCTGCTGTGAATCTGTTTTACTGTGGTGAGTACCTCTTACTGAGAGCCTTCTCCACACGGTGTTTGCCCTCAGAACCACGCTTTCCACAGAGAATAAAATAACGATCTTAATACCTACAAAGGTTTTAGTCTTGGTGAAGGGGGGTTGGCATGGAGAGGGGACGTCCCAAAGGAACAGTGGCACTACGTGCTGGGCCCCGAGGCCCGGAGGGAAGGTGGGGGGATCAGAGGGGTGACTCTTCTTCCACCTCCTGTCATAGCTGGGACACTTCAGGAGGCCCCGTTTCAAGAAGTAAGTCTTCAGCACCTACATCTTCCACCACTGAGAATGCAGCGTGCCCTGCTGTCACGAGGCCTGGTGCAAGACGCCCCTCGTGGGTCTCTGGGTTGAGGTAAAGACTCTACCTGTTTCCATCCTAGGTGGCTGACGTTTTGTCAGTGGCCAAAGGGAAGGGCTGGGGTGTGCTTGGGCTTCTGAGCAGCTTCCTAGGAAGGCGAGTCTAGACACTGATGCCCCAAATAAATACCCTGGCAATCTCTTCTACAGGAGACGTTTCTTAACAGCAACGTCTTAGAAAGGAAGCGAAGGGGAAACTAAGAACTTAAGTAGGGTGGTAGGTGGATTTTGGAGACTCCTACCAGTAATCTATTGCTATGGAGCTAATTCTGACCCATGTAGGATTTCTAAAATGTTACAGGAAAAGACAGCCTCATCTTTCTCCTTTGGAGCCCTGGTGGGGGGTGGGGGTTAGGGTTTGAAATGGCAACCTAAACCTAAACCTCCCTCCCTCACTGCCCTGGAGTTGATTGCAACTGATAAGGACGCTGGAGAACCAGGTAGAACTGCCCCTGTGAGTTTCCTAGATGTAGCTCTTTACGGGAGTAGAGAGCCTAGGTCTGGTTTGGTTTGGTTTTTTCCCCACCTGATGGTTTCAAACTGCTGACTTTGCAGTTAGCAGCCCCAGCATGTAACCATCAGGGCTCCTGACCTCAATGCAGAATACCACTTAGCTAATGCCAAAAGCACTTGCTGGACTGTGCTAGCTTGATTCTCACTCCTTCTGACTTTGTGTCCCTAGAAATCATAACACTCTGGGCAATGCTCACCCCCCAAAAGGTGAGCCATGAGACGAAGAGGAGTTTGGCTGATTTCAGCTGTGGAAGGGCAAGCAGGAGCAGGCTGCAGGGAAAGCCCTGTGCTCAGCCGAGATCCTCGCTGTCTGGGCAATGGCTCCACTCAGTCACAAGGAGGATGAGACCGGCCACACTCATCACCTCGCAGGCCTTTCTTTCGTTCGGTCAGCTAGGCATGAAGTGACCACTCCCGATCTGCCCGAGTCCCTGGGCAGTGTGAATGGTTGATGTGCTCAGCTGCTAACTAAAAGGTTGCGGGTTCAGGTCCCCCCAGGGGTGATTTGGAAGCAAGGCCTGATGGTCTGCTTTCAAAAAACCAATCATTGAAAGTCCCGTGGAGCACAGTTCTGCCCTGACACACCTGGGTCGCCATGGGTTGGAACAGACTTCGTGGCAACTGGTTTGGACTGATGGGCACTGTGCTGACGGGCTGGGGATACCATAGGAGGCAGTCCTTCTTTTGAGGAGTTGAATTCCAGTAGAAACACTGACTAATCCATAAGCCATGATGATGAAGTGGAATCAATCCCAAGCAAGGAGTCCTAGTGAAGGTGGGAGGGAGGTCAAGTCCAAGTCCAGGAGCCAGGTCAGGCCTCCTGGAGGGGGGTCATCAACTCAAGGCTCCTACGGTCGAGTCAGTTCCAACTCGTAGTGACCCGATGGGACAGAGCAGAACCCTGTGAGTTTCTGGGATGACCACTCTACAGGAGTAGAAAGCCTCCTCTTTCTCCCACAGAGTAGCTGGTGGTTTCGATCCGCTGCCCTTGTGCCTCGCAGCCCAATGCGTCACGGCGGCACCACCCAGGCTCCTAAAAGTAGGGTGCACATATGCAAAGGTGGGAAGATGACAGAATAAGGTGAAATAAGGTCGCACAACTTCTATGTGACAAAGCCCAGGCTTTGGGGAGTGGGAAGTTTGTGTTTCCAAGGGCTAGGCTACACTGCTCCGCAGCCGTCATCTCACGGAACCCTTTCATCTCGGCTTACCTGCATCCAGGAGCAGAAACCCAGGTGAGCGAGAAAGCACCTGTAGGAGTCTCCCTCTTCAAAGCGGTCCTTCGCTCCTGAAGGCCCTGCTAGGGTGCTGACCCAACAGGCCTCTCTCAGAGAGGCTGGGCGGCTCTGAGTATATGTAGAGTTAGCCAGGCTCCCACACACCTTCCCACAGACTTCTGCTGCAGGAGCTTCCTCTCTGCAGCCCTTTCCTAATGACCACCAGCTTCTCATTCTCACGTGCTCCGAAGGAAGGAAACGCGGCATGAATTAAAAATATCTCTGTGAGTCAGAGGACAGACTCATGCACAACAAGGAACTCACCCTCATTTCTTCCATGAGCACCAATATTTGTCCGCACCCAGCTGACCAGACCCCCGTGTGTCTCACTGGCTGTCGAATGTGGGGCTCTCTGGGTGAGCGACACCAGCAGAGGAGCCACCCATCACCCTCCTTCCTGTGCCCTTGGCTGACGGGCTGGGTGGCCTGGTTCAGCATTAGCCCTTCGAGCACCATCAGCTTGTATCCCAGTCACACCAATCTGCTAAGCATGTTGTGGTGCCCAGCAGAGAGATTTGTGAGCGTCCCCCTGACCCATTTGTCAAGCTCTTACTCAAGATCCAGTCTACATGTCCCTAGGGAGCTCCCCCAACCGTGTTTGTCCTCAGGTAGGCACTTCTGCCTCTGTAACCCCCACTGCATTTGATTTTGAAACCAGAAATTAGATACGACCTCACCTAGCCACGAGGTATACAATTCTTCTTTAAACATTCAAGTTTCATTCTAAATTATTATTCTTTTTTAAAAATATGGAATGCTTCCTGAATTTGCGCATCATCCTTGCGCAGGGGCCAGGCTAATCTTATCTCTAAATAATTTTTATACTTACATCTTCCTCCAGAAGCACCATACCATGGTAGCTTACAATAACTGTGGGATACAAAAGGCAACTGGACAAAACGAGGTTGCAAAGAACCCTTCTTGGGGTTAGATGCCATCCAAGGAACGCCGACTCCCCGTGACGCACTGGGCAACAGAACCCAACACCGCCCGCCCCTGTGCCATCCACACAATTGTTACGTTGAAGCCCATTTTGGGACCATTGAGTCTATCTGTTTTGTGGAGGGCCTTTCTCTTGTTCACTGGCCCTTGACTTGGCCAAGCAGGAGGTCCTTTCCAGGTTCCTTGTGGGAAACAGAAAGATTTCTCCCAAGTCTTCTCCTCCAAATATATATTAGACTTAGGACACTGCTTACAGCTAATTGTCAAGTTACCTCCCTGAAGGCGGTCAGCTGCCAGACTACTGTCTGGTCCCACCACAGGTAGGGCCCTGCTGTTAAGGACAATGGGCTACTTCTCCCTAAAGGCTTGCGACCATTAGTCTGGTCGCTGTAGGTGGGGTGTATACCCTACTGATAATGGTTTCTATGGAGATCCAGAGAACAGGTCAAACCTGCTCAGTGACATCCAAAGTTAGGCTGCCATCATGAATCTAGGATCCGCCCTTCTTGTCACATGTATACCCTTATTCCCTCCTGTTCCAATAGCGTGCGAACCCCTAGATCACCCCCCTCCCATTACTGCATTACCTATAGTACAACCCTTTCCTGTGACGCATGTCTTCACCTGTAATTAGGGGACTTGCACATCCCCAGAGAATATAAAAGCCTTGGTTAGCAATAAATATTTCTCTCTCTCTCTCTCTCTCTCCATGTGGACCACCAAGTGAGGCTGAGGTGAGCATGCTACTATGAAATGTATCTGACTCCATTACTTCAATCTCTCCTCTCTCTCTCATGCTTTCTAGGACTTTACTATAATCTCTTTTTTTGACTTTACTATAATCTTTACTTATTATCACTGTACAATTGTGCCTACCAGACCCGTGATGATATGTTGGGGGCTGGTTTCCCTGACAGTCCCTCCCGATAACATGTCCACAGTACATAGAACAAAGTCACACTATCTTAACTTCTAAAAAGCGTTCTGTCTGCACTCGCTCCAAGACAGACTCATTCATTTTTTAGCTGTCCATGGTGCTGTTAAGATTTGTTGCAACAGCATCATTTTCTAATATGTCAGTCTTTTCTCTGGTCTTCCTTATTCATTATCCACCTTTCATATACATATAAGGTGATTGAAAATACCTTAGTGCACCTTGGCCAAGTGACATGTTTGCTTTTTACTTTACAGAGGTTTTGTGCAGTTGGCTTGCCCAATTTGCAATACATTGATTTCTTGATTGCTGCTTCCATGCCTGTGGATTATGGGTTCAAATAGAACAAAATTCTTGACAACACTCTTTTCTCCTTTTATGATGTTTATTCGTCTAGTGAAGACTTCTTTTCTTTTTCTTTTAATTGCGATGTGACTGGAGTAGTCCTGTATTTGAATTTCAAGAAAGAAAACAAATGTGTTCCAAAACGGCTAGATATGTGGGTCAAAAAAAAAGACGGTTTTAACTTCCACACTCACTCCAAAGCCCTTTGATCTCCTTCAGCATCCCAGAGATGAGCACATTCTGCTTCGCTAGGTCATCAGAGTGGCAAACATACAGCACCTCTGACCTCACAGGGCAAGGATTTGGCTCCTTACCTTTACATGGTAATCTATACTGGAAGCTGTCATCCTTGCTCTGTATCAGAAGTGCTTGCTTCTATCCCTGACAACAGCTAACAAAATGTGGCGCCTACAACTTGCTTTTGCTCGTCATGGTATGCAAGCAAGGTCATACAACATTAGATTTCCTGCACTCGCTGTAGTGTCTTCAAGCTTCATCCGTATTTTTTTTTAATGAATCATTTTATTGGGGGCTCTTACAGCTCTTATAATAATCCATACATCCATTGTATCAAGCACATTTGTATATATGTTGCCAAGATCATTTTCAAAATATTTTCTTTCTACTTGAGCTCCTCTTTTTTCCCCTCCCACCCCCACCCTCCCAACCTCATGAAGCCTTGATAATTTATAAATTATTTTTTATTTTCATATCTTACACCATCTGCTGTCTCCCTTCACCCATGTTTCTGTTGTTTGCCCCCCCTGAGGGGGGAGGGGTTAT
Source organism: Echinops telfairi (assembly GCF_000313985.2). Taxonomy (NCBI): domain Eukaryota; kingdom Metazoa; phylum Chordata; class Mammalia; order Afrosoricida; family Tenrecidae; genus Echinops; species Echinops telfairi. Next base: position 5,543,120 of record NW_022103914.1, read on the forward strand.
ACATGCAATCAGTTCCCCCTTTCTCCCCTCACCTTCCCTCATTATTGTACCTGAGGGGTTTATCTGTCCTGGATTCTGTGTGTTGAAGCTCTTATCTGCACCAATGTACATGCTCTGATTTAGCCAGACTTGCAAGGTAGAACTGGGGTCATGATAGTGGGGCTGGGTGTGTGTGTGTGTGTCAAGCATTAAAGAACTAAAAGAATGTAGTGAGTTTCATTGGTGTTATACTGTACCCTGGCCAGCTCATCCCTTCCTTGTGACCCTTCTGTGAGGGGATGTCCAATTATCTACAGATGGGCTTTGCATCTCCATTCCAACCCCCTTCAGTCACGTTGAAATGATTGTTTGTTTTGGGTCTTCTGGTGCTTGATACCTGATCCCATTGACACTTCCAGATCACACAGATCGGTGTGCTTCTCCTCTTCCCTGCTAGATGGTCGCTTGTTTAACTTCAAGTCTTTAAGACCCCAGATGCTATATCTTTTAATAGCCAGGCACCATCCACCCATTTTATCGTCAGCGATCGTGTTGGCAAGGTGCACATCACAGAATGCCAGGTTATTAGAACAAAGTGTTCTTGCGTTGAGGAAGTACTTGAGTAGAGGCCAATGTCTGTCTGCTACCTTAATACTTAACCCATAAATATATGTACATAGACCTATATCCCTATCGTTATATATTAATATATTCACACATGTGCATGCCAATATTAATACCTCTATAAATGTCTTTTGTCTCCTAGTTCTTTCCTCTATTTCCTTTTACTTTCCTCCTGTCCCACTATCATGTTCCACCTTCATTCAGCAATCTGTACTTCCTCTCGGCTACATTGCACTTGATCAAAACCCACCAGGCATAATATGCCCTCCTTTAGGGAAGGTGGGGTAGAAAGAGGGAGCCGATTAGAGGGATCTACAAATAACCTCCTCTCTGGGGGACAGACAACAGAAAAGTGGGTGAAGGGAGACATCGGACAGTCTAAGACATGGCAAAATAATAATAATTTACAAATTATCAAGGGTTCGTGAGGGAGGGGGAGCAGGGAGAGAGAGGGAAAAATGAGGAGCTGATGCCAAGGGCTTAACTGGAGAGCAAATATTTTGAGAATGTTGAGGGCAACGAATGTACAAATGCGCTTGAAACAATTGATGTGAAGGTAAACAAGTGGCCATCTAGCTCAGAAGCAACAAAGCCCACATGGAAGAAGCACACCAGCCTGTGCGTTCACAAAATGTCGAAGGGATCAGGTCTCAGGCATCATCAGAACAAAAAATCCTACCATAGTGAATGACGGGGGGGAGTGCGGAGTGGAGACCCAAAGCTCATTTGTAGGCCACTGGACATGCCCTTACAGAAGGGTCTCAGGGAGAAAACGAGCCAGTCAAAGTATGATGTAGCAACAATGAAAAATACAACTTTCCTCTAATTCCTAAATGCTTCCTCCTCCCTCACTATCATGATCCCAATTCTACCTTGCAAGTTTAGCTAGACCAGAGGATGTACACTGGCACAGATAGGAACTGGAAACACAGGGAATCCAGGACAGATGATCCCTTGAGGACCAGTGGTGAGAGTGGCAATAACGGGAGGGAGGAGGAAGGGTG
>NW_022103914.1:5545053-5546499 GCF_000313985.2 Echinops telfairi
AAAATTCCTGCTGGTGTAGTCAGTTATACAATGGACGGCAAGGCCCGAGGTTTGAACTCACCATTTGCTCCAGAGGGGAAAGATGGGGCTGTGTGCTCCCATGTAGATCCGCAGCCTCAGAAACAGAAAGGGGCATTTTCACATGTCCTCTAGGGTTGCAATGGGCTGGCGTCAACTTACTAGCAGTGTGGCTTTGGGTGGGGGTGGGGGACATTGTTTTTAAATCCCTCAGAAGTGGACTGCCTATTCCCTCTTCCTAGTCTGTTTTCAACCTGGAAGCTCCCATGAGATCTTAATGATGGGGCTGGAGGAACACTTTCAGGACATTCCTTGGCTAATGAGTCATGACTCAATATGAGAAAAAAACAGCTGCAAACATCCATTAATAATGTGGGATGTGGTCCATACAAGAATCCAGGAAAATAGGAAATCATCAACAATTAAATAGAACACATACAGATAGGTATCCTAGGCATTAATGAGCTGAAATAGACTGGTATTGGTCATTTTGAATCAGACAATATGGTTCACTATGATGACAAATTCAAGAAGGATAGCATTGCCATTCACCAACAAAAAGAAAATTTTATCATTTCTTCAGTCTGAAACTGATCAAACATGCGATAAAGATGCATTGGTAATTATTGGTTATTGGAATTTAAGAGTTAGAAGCAAAGAGGAAAGATTCCTAGTTTGAAAATGACTGTGGTGGTAGAAACAAAGCTGGAGATGGAATGATAGAATTTTGCAAGACCAATGACTTCTTCATTGCTAATACGTTTCTCAACAACATAAACAGAGACTACACACATGGACCTCACCAGATGGATTAGTCAAAAATGAATCTGACCACATATGTAGGAGAGCCCACGGGGAAGTTCAAATCATCAGTCAAAACAAGGTCAGGGGCTGATGTAGAACAGACCATCAAGGAATTGCTCATCTACAAGTTCAGGCTAAAGTGGAAGAAAATTAAAACAAGTTCCCTCAAACCAAACACTGCCTAGAGTATCTGAGAGGGTACCCTCTTCCCCGCCCCCCCAAAATGCTTTGCTGGGCAGAACTGTCATAGCATGCATGTTTTCTCACTAGGTGAGCATCTAGTAACTCACTCTGAATTAGTGCACCCCGTGACATCACCTCATAAGGTCCTCTTTGGTCACAGATAATTTTTTTTTATAAAAGCAGTTTCACTTGATCCTTGTTTTTTATGATGCCCAATTTCAGAGAACAGCGTGTGCCTGTCAAATTTTTTTTTCATGCCTCGGAAAAATGCTGCAGAAACTGTTGTGATGTTGAACACAGCTTATAAGGACAGGGCGGGATTCATGTGTACGAGTGCTTTTCTGGTTTCAAAAAAGGTGAAATCCCCCTGCAGTCTACTCCCGGCTGCGGGGGTCGCTTCCTGTCTCTGCTCCAGCTCCGCCAATCCGGCCGGCCGCTCCC
>NW_022103914.1:5547776-5556691 GCF_000313985.2 Echinops telfairi
AAGGCAGACATTGGACAGTGTAAGATATGACAAAATAATAATTTATAAATTATCAAGGGTTCATGAGGAGGGGGGTGGGGAGGGAGGGAGAAATGAGGAGCTGATACCAAGAGCTCAAGTAGAAAGAAAATGTTTTGAGAATCATGATGTAAACAAATGTACAAATGTGCTTGACACAATGGATGGATGGATTGTGATAAAAGTTGTACAAGCCCCCAATAAAATTATTAAAAAAGAAAAACCATCAAAAACATAAAAGTGGAAAAAAGAAAAGAGGGTAAATGTTCAAGTAAGGTCTATCATTTTGATCTTGTATAGTCATCTCTCCAATACTCTTTTTGGTAACCAGTTTATTCCCATCCCTCAATTATGGTTAGCGGGAAATCACCGGAGGCTTATTTCCTGCGTAGATCTCACAGATGTACTTTGGGCTTCCACTGTCATGCACAGCTTTCTGTACACCAGAATCTCACGATGTAAGCTCTGGTTACATTCCCTTCCTTCCTCTTTGGAGTATATAATTGACCGTCCTTGGGTCACAGATGTTGGAGTGCTTCTTCCACGTGGACTTAGCTGACATCTCAGTTAGATGACTGCTTGCTGGGAAACAAGCCTTTGACATCCAAGATGCGGAGAACAGCAAGTGAACTAAAATCAATGGGAGGAAGGTCGTAGGATGCCTAGTGGGGCTCAATCAAGGGCAATGTAGCAGCGAGAAGTAAGTTACTAAACCCGAATGAAAACCGAACATGATGGTGGCACAAGAGGGAAGTAAAAAGGAAATAGAGGAAAGAACCAGGAGGCAAGGGACATTTATAGAGGCCTAAACACAGGCATGTACATATGTAAGCATATATATAATGAAAGGGGAATAGAACTATGCACTCATATCTATGTGCTAAGAATTAAGGTTGCAGATGGACATTGGGACTCAACTCAAGTACTCCATTAACACAAGAACACTTTGTTGTAACAATCCGGTATTCTGTGATGCTCACCTTCCCAACACGATCGCTGTAGACAAAATGGGTGCATGGGCAAGTGTGGTGAAGAAAGCTGATGGTGGCCGGCTATCAAAAGATATAGCGTCTGGGGTTTTAAAGGCTTGAAGATAGACAACCAGCCATCTAGCTCAGAAGCAAAAAAGCCAGCCTGTGTGATCATGAGGTGTCAATGGGACCAGGTATCAGGCATCTAAGACCCAGAATAAAACCATACCCAAGGTGAATGCCTGGGGGGAGGGGAGGCATGGAGTGGAGGCCCAATGTCCATCTGTAGACAATTGGACATCACCTCACAGGGAGGAGATGAACCAGTCGGGGTGCAGTATAGCACCGATGGAACACACTACTTTCCTCTAGTTCTCTGTTGTTTCCTTCCCCCACTACCATGACCTCTATTCTACCTTACAGATCAGATTAGACCAGAGCATGGACACTGCTACAGATAAGAGCCTGAAACACAGGGAATCCAGGATAGATAAATCCCTCTGGGTCAACAAGGAGTGTAGCGATGGCAGGAGGAATAGGGGAGGATGGGGGGAGAAAGGGTGAATCCATCACAAGGATCAATCTAGAACCACCTCCCAGGGGTACAAATAACGGAAAAGTGGGTGAGGGGCGACAGAGGACGATGTAAGATATGGGAAAAATAAACTATAACTTATCAAGGGTTCGTGAGGGAGGGTGGGTAGGGGAGGGAGGGGGAAGAAATGGGGAGCTGATATCAGGGGCTCAAGTGGGAAGAGAATGCTTTGAAAATGATGTTGGTGGCATATGTACAAATGTGCTTGACACACTGGATGAATGCATGGATTGTGATAAGAGATGTAAGAGACCCCAATAAAAGTATTTGCAAATCAATAAATAAAATCCAAGACGCTAGTCCCTCTGACAGTCAGGCACCATCTAGCTTCTTCACCACACTTTGCTGTAGCTCCCACCTTTTCTGTGCTTCCTTCAGGGCAAGTATCAGGTAGGGCCATGTGTTGTAAGAACTCATTGTTCTCAGACTGGAGCTAGGATTAAGTGTGAGCCCAAAATCCATAGAAGCAAATGTTTTGCTGAAGATAATGCAAAAATAGTTGCATCAATATAGCCATAGGAAACTGCCAGAAATTCGAGCTGGATTCAACAGAAGTCATGGAATGACGGATATCATTGCTGACATCAGATGGATCTTGGCTAAAAATAGAGAATCCAGAAATGTGTTTATCTGTGTTTTATGCAAAGGCATCTGACTGTGTGGATCATAACAAACTATGGCAAAGAATATTGAGAGCACCATGGACCGCCAAAAGAACAAATAAGTCTTTCTTGGAGGAAGTACATCCAGAATGCTCCTTAGACATGAAAATGGTGAGACTTTGTCTTGTGTGCTTTGGACATATTGCCACCAGGGAAGAGCATCATCGTCAGGGAAAAAGAGGAAGGACTCGCTGAGAGGGTCTGACACAGAGTGGTTGTCACCATGGGCTCAAACGTAACAATTAGGAGGAGGCGCAGGACGGGGAAGTGTTTCAGTCAATGGTAGTTGCTTGGAGTTGGAGCTGCCTTGAAGGCTCCTCAGGACAACAAAGAGACAAGAGAGAGGGAGAAGGCGGGGACTTTGGCTTACGGAGCACGGAGCTTCTGTTAAGAGCGATGGACCGTTTACATTTCTGAAAGGTCAGAGTTGCACAGCCAGTTAATGTGCTTGATGTTAATAAGTTATACACCTGTAAAAAGTTGACTAGGCAAATGTCCTACAACACCATAGAGTATGTGCATTTACCTCCACAATAACCAAAGAGCAGCTGCGGAGGCTGCTGTTGTTCAACTAGTGGTTTAAGATGAAAGCTTCAGGAGTCAGCCCACTTGATTGGCTTTATTAAGCTTTTGTGGCGTCCTTCTGTTCTCCTTCCTAGTCTGTTGCCCGGTGCCTGAGGTCTCACATGGTAACAAGTGGCCACCCAAGGCACTTCAATTAGTGGGTGCTCCGCCTGGAGCACCAGAGGAAGACGGAGGGTCACAAAGAGGAATTCACGACTGATTGTTTCCTCCTTCATCAGGAGATCAGAATAGCTGGAGGGTGCCTGGCTACCATTACTGACTGCTCTGATCAAAGATTCTGTAAAAGAGTCCCGATAAAAAGAGAGAAAAGAAAAAAGTAGTACAACTGTATTAGTCTGGGTATTTTAGAGAAACAAACCTACCAAAACTCATGTATAAGAGAGACTTTTATATAAAGGTTAAGTGTACATGAAGAAAACATCCCATCTCAGTGCTGCCCAAGCCCCCAAATCCAACATTAACCCCTTAACCCATATGTCTGACACCAATCCACAAAGTCCTCCTCCATCTCACAAAACATACACTATGACGCCGACTGCAGGAGGAAAGCTGAATCAGTGAGCGTGTAAACATCTCAGTGCTGGCAGGGGTCTCCACAGGGCTGCTCCAGCACCCAGGGCTACATCAGGGTAGGTCCATGCAGCTTCTCCTCAGGGATGTCTTGCAGGAAGTAAGCCTTGCAAGCTGAAGCAGGGAACTGGCTAAGGCAGCTGCACCCTGGTCCGACCATCACAAAGCAAGAGCCCTGAGAACTAGAAAGGCAAGGCTCACTGAGCCATTTATCCCTCCACCCTTCAATTAACCCCACATGTGTTTATTGGCCAGGTTGGCACAATAAACTAACAACCTCAAATTTCTCCTTAAAAAAGAATAAAAGCGGGGGTGGGGGAAGAGGGAGGTGGTGGAGTAGAATAGAATTTCAGAATCTATGGAATCCAGTGTTTCTGAAACCACTGAGACTAGATGAACCCATGAGAGTCTTTAAACCTTAAACTAAAAACATCCTCTGATGTCTCCTTTAAACCAAACAATAGTTTGTTTGAATCAGTAAAGAATATCTGTTTTGATATCGTGGATTTGAAAGAATGACAGGGTCCAATTCTCAACAGTCTGAAAGGTTACATAGGAAGCTCCGGGGGCAGTGAGCTTATGTCAATGGGGAGGAATAAGTTGGAAAGGGAAGGTGAGAAAGCTTGTCTAACCTGAAGAATGTAATCAATGTCACGGAGTTGTACATGTACAAATGTTTGAATTGGTATCTATTCTGCTGTGTATGTTTTCCACAATAACAATAAAATAAATTGCTTTAAAAAGATATAGGGTAATGTTCCCCTCCCCCTTCTCCCCCCCTCCCCCCACTATCATGATCCCAATTCTACCTTACAAATCTGGTTAGACCAGAGGATGTACATTGGTACAGATAGGAACCGGAAACACAGGGAATCCAGGACAGATGATCCCTTCAGGACCAGTGCTGAGAGTGGTGATATCAGAAGGGTGGGGTAGAGAGGGGGCACTGATTACAAGGATCTACATATAACCTCCTCCCTGGGGAACAGACAACAGAAAAGTGGGTGAAGGAAGATGTCGGACAGTATAAGATGACAAAATAATAATAATTTATAAATTATCAAGGGTTCATGAAGGAGAGGGGAGCGGGGAGGAAGGGAAAAATGAGTAGCAAGCAAATGTTTTGAGAATGATGAAGGCAACAGATGTGCAGATGTGCTTGCCACAATGGATGGATGGAGGGATTGTGGTAAGAGTTGTACAAGTCCCCAATAAAATGATTTAAAAAAAAAGATAAACGAGCAAACAATATTGAGGGCTAAAGTAGAGGGCAAATGTTTTGAGATTGATGAGGGCAACAGGTGTACGTAGGTGCTTGACTCAATGGATGTAGGTATGGACTGTGATAAGAAATGTTAAGCCCTCAATAAAATAATTTTAAAAAAGAATAATGAGGGTAACAAATGTACAAATGTACAAATGTGCTTTATACAATTGATGTATGTATGGATTGTGATGAGTTGTATGAGCCCCCAATTAAAAAAAAAAAGATATAGGGTAGTTCCAAATCCCTAGAAGGCTCTCTTGTGTTTCTTCAAATCACTATCTCTACCACCAGTATTAAATTCAATTTTGGCTTTTAGCATCATCGATTAGCTTTTTGCCTGGTCTTGAATTTTAAATAAATGGAATCATAAACAGAATCATGATCAGGCTCTGTGTCAACTTGCCTGCATCCGTGGGAAGATATGGGTGGAGTCCAATTTCCCAATCAGGTCATAGCCTAATGCTATCTCCTGGAGGGTGTGGCCTATTTGATACCCACAAAATTGAACTCCTCCTCTTCTTCTCCTTCATTCTGGTTTGGATCCTGCATCTGGCTTCTCCAGACTTGGGCTGGTCGCCAACATGTGGCCTGTCGACACTTAGGAACTGCCAGCACCCTATTTTGTTCCCTACCTTGGATCCATTTGATTCTGTCTTCACCAGCGTGGTGTTCCCTCCTCCCTTTTCGTTTCCCTCACTCATTGGTCCATGGCTGCAGGAGTCCGGAAGGGCCTCCAGCTTTGAGCCATGGATTTAAGATTGGGCTTTCTCACTCTTGGGCCACTTTCTTGATATAAATTTTTTCTTATACATATATGAATGCCATTGGTTTTATTTTTCTAGAAATCTCAGCCTGACACATATAGTATATTCTCAATATTATGTCTACCATGTTGTGTAACTTATTCTTTTTTGTTACTGAATAGTATCCCAATATATGACTATAGTACAATCTAGTTCACAATTGACGGGCATCTAGTTCAGCTCCGATTTTTACCTATTGTGAATCATTTTCTCAATGATTTCTACATGTCTTTTGGAAGGCTCTATGGCCTGGACCAATAGAGGCATCGTGATAGAGAAAAGATGGATGTTATCAAGGGTTTCTTCTATTTGAATCTAGAAGCAGCAGCAGAAAATCAAACCATGCACTGGACAAATGAGCTGCACACGACCTCTCTCAAGTGTTAAAGATTAAAAATGGCATTTGGAGGACGAAGGTGCAGCTGAGCCAGCCATGGTCTTTTCAGTCACCTCATATGCATGTAAACACTGGACAAGGAATATGGACAGCTGGAGAAGGATGGATGCCTCTGAATTGTGGTGCTGGCAAAAAAACATTCCAAGTACCACAGACTGCAGGAAAGCGAACAAATCCATCTTGGAGAAAATACAAACTGAATGCTCTTCCGAGGTAAGGATAGTGAGATTTTTATATGGTTTGGACATGCTCTTAGGAGACAAGTCCCTGGAAAAGAGCATCCTGCTTTGTAAAGGAGAGGACGAGTGAACTAGAGGGAGACCGGCAGATAGCTGGATTGACGCGGTGACCGCCACATAGCATGTGTTGCTCAGGCCTAACCACCATTGTGAGCAGGGTGCAGGTGCAGGGTCTCTTTCTGCTGGACACAGGTGGCTGGGAGGTGGAAATGACCAGCCAGTCCCTACCAGCAACAATCTTTATGAAACAGACCGTTCTATCTTTCTCCTGTGGCCCAGCTGGTGGGTTTGAACTATCAACCTTCTGGCTAGGAGCTAAGCACTTAATCACTGCATCACCAAGGTTCTGTTATTGCCAAACAGTTTCTCAAAATAGTCCTACCAATCTACACTCCCACCCATGCCAGTGGCTCTATGCTCTCAGCAGCATTTTAAATTTTAGCCACCGTTGTGGGCGTTCAGTGGAAACTCACTGTGGTTTTCATTTGTCTAATCCTCATGAGTAATGGCGTTTAGCACCTTTCTATATACTTATTGGCCACTTTAAGATCATTTTTGTAAAGTGCTCATTCAAGTCTCTTGCTCATTTAAAAAAATGCTTATTTGAGCTGATATTAAGGGCTCAAGTAGAAAGCAAATGTTTTGAGAATGATGATGGCAACAAATGTACAAATGTGCTCGACACAATGGATATATGTATGGATTGTGATAAGAATTGTATGAGCCCCCAATAAAATGATTTTTAAAAATGCTTATTTGTATTTTTCTTGTTGGAGTTAGACATTCTTTAGAGTTATAGATAAGAATCCATTGTCAGATATATGTCTCTGGCATGTGGAAAAATGGAAGTAAAAAGTGATGGGAATTTTTTATGAACTTTTGAAAACTACCTCATGTGTGCCAAAGATTTCCTCCGTTTTCTCCCAGGCTGTGGTTTGTCTTTGCAATCTTTGCGGGATGAAGAGAAGTTCTTGATTGTAACTAAATCCCATTTATCAATTTTTTAGGGTCGATGCCTTTTGTGCCCTGTTTGAGGACTCTGCTTACTTTCCACTGCACTGCTATTTTCTTCCGTTGTTCACACCCCTCCCTCTTCCCCCACACAACCGGGAGACAGCCTTGAGGGCAGAGACGGGGCCTTGGTCGACCCTTCGTGCTCACACGCCAGCAGGCAGAGCCTGGAACACGGCCGGGCTTCAAGGACCCTGGCGGAAATAGCACGCATGCCCACTGTGCACACGTCGTTATGGCAGTGACAAAAACAACAAGAGGACGGAGAAAAGCTTAGGCATAAAGGAGGTAGTTTCAAGAAGTTCACAGAAAATTTCCATCGTCTTTTACTTTCATTTTTCCATAAACTTTTTGAAGCGCCCCGCAAATGTATGTCATTTTGTTTGTTTTGTATAAGTAACTTTAACAACAACAAAAATAATAACAAAATAAACCAGTTGTCATCAAATTGATTCTGACTCCATAAGGTTTTCCAGGCTTTAAATCTTAATGGGAGAAGGCAGGCTCATCTTTCTCCCATAAAGCGGTTGGGGGGTTTGAACTGCTGACCTGTGATTAGTAATCCCATGTTTACAGCTACAGCAGGTTCCTTGATAAGGAACTCAGTAGTGACTATTATCCATTCATTCTTTCAAACTGGCCTGGTAGCGTTGTGGTTACACAGTGGGCAGCGAAACTGCAAGGTTTGTCGCTTGAAACCACGTGCCACTCCTTGGGACAAAGACAGGGCTTTCTTGGTCCATGGAGAGTTAGTCATGGAAACCCAGAGGGGCAGTTCAACTGTGCACGAGCGATTTCTATGTGTGCACATGTACAGACATCGCAAACTACAGCTGGTGAACTGACTACTCCAGGAAGTTTATTAAGTTGGGTCTAGTTCCCGTTTTCATTGTAAGGGGTAATCATTTAGAACTTAAATGAATTGTTCTGTCTCCTCAGAAAATAGAATTTTGACTGAAGGTATGGTGCTGAGCACTCATTGATCTTTGGATGGAGAAACACTCATTTTATAAAGCAGATTTATAAACTGTCTCATTGGATTTTCACCTCAGACCGCAGGCAGTGCAACAAATGGCCACATTGTACACTGATAGTCCACAGGGGTTTGATCAGCTCAGAGTTAACTCAGGGAAGGAAGAATGGGTTTCATTGATGGATGGAATCTTTTCTTTTTTCCAACCCAGATTCCAGCCATCTTGGCACTTGAGAGACCTGCTACCAATACTAGCTACTGACTATGCAAAGTTTGGGTAACCTTATCCTAATGTCATTGAGGAAATTCCAACTCATAGGGCAGGTAGAATTGCTTTTGTGGTTTTCTGAGACCTGTAAATCTTTTACCAGAGTGGATAGCCTCCACTGTCTCTCACAGAGCGGCTGCTGGGTTCAAACCTTTAGCCTTGGGGTTAGCAGTTCAATGCATAGCCCACTGTGACACCACAGCTCCTTGGTAGAGTTCCAGTAATAATAGTCTGAACCTATTTCTCATTTGTAAAACAATGCCTACTTCTCTCACAAGTTTATTGTAATAAGATTCAAAATGATTACCATAACTGAGTCCTTTCTTTCCTTGTATTATTGGATCTCAGACTGGCAAAAGGAACTTCATATGCATTATCTGTTAGAACATTTCCCAGGGACAATTAGAAGGTTCCGCTCAGATTTTCTGAAGACATGTCCCTATTCTCAATGCGATGATGGCTTATCTAGGAACTCGCATGGTCATATGGGTGTTATATATTTTATTTTAAAAAATCTTTTTATTGAAAAAAAATCATTTTATTGAGGGATCTCACA
>NW_022103914.1:5557724-5561686 GCF_000313985.2 Echinops telfairi
TTCTCAGCTAGATGGCCGCTTGTTTATCTTCAAGCCTTTAAAACCCAGACGCTATATCTTTTGATAGCCAGGCACCATCAGCTTTATATGGGTATTGTTTAAATGGCACTCATGGGTAAAGAAAACTGCTGGAATTTGGCTCAAGTCACTGAAAGTGATAAATTCAGTAAGGAGAGGTGGTTTTTGCTTCTTACAGTAAATAAATTGTAACATTGTAAATTGTTATTGTAGTTAACCTTGTGAAAAAGACACATTTTAGAAGCCTACATATTTGTGATAAACAATTTTACTAAAAAAGGGCAACTTTAGTTCTTTTCTTCCCTGTGCTTGGTCCTTTATGTTAACAGCAACCTTTATGTTAACAGTTTCATTCATGTTAAGAATGAAAACATTAATAGTTCATAGGATTGTCTTAGAATGTCTCTATTAGACACACATATACTAGTTATCGCTCATAGAGAAAGGGCACGAGTTAAAAGCGGATTTTACCTAATGTTGTCAAAAGCTTCCTAAGTGAAAAGCTGGGGAGAATAGGAGACAGCTGTTCCACTGTGGATGCTGAGGAGCTTTGAGCAACGACTAGAGGAAATGGAATTCACCAGTGGGAGGGAAAGGGTAAAGATGATACAGCAGGCAACCAGGCCAGCTGTTTTTCCCCAGATAAGAGTGACAGACTAATCAGCCTCCTGTGGGTGAGCTCACCACCTCAACTGACAGCTAACAAAACCAGCATATTCCCTTAAATGGAGGGAGAGAGGGGAAAAAGGAAGATAGGAGGTGTTAAAAAGAGCTTCCACTATATTAGTCCACTGAAGAGGAAGGTTTTTCTTCCTCTTTCTTCATTAGTATAAAAATACTGCAAAATTCCACCCACTCACATTAGATTTCCATTCCCACTATCTCACTCAAACTTCTTGCTCTACCGCAACTTCTTGTTTCTACATGTAACGAGCAGTGTCCCTTTTTCTTGATCTCCAGGGAGCAGTAAACACAGTTGGCCATTTCCTCCTTCTTGAACACTCGTACTGGGTCTCCTTGGAGGTCCGTCAACATGTGGTCCGCCACCTCTGTGCCTCCTTGACTAGGCTTCTTAACACAGGTGAAGCGGGGGCTGGATCCAGGCCCTCTTTATTTTTATTCTGTTAAAAATCATTTTATTAGGGGCACATACAACTCTTATCACAATCCATCCATCCATCCATCCATCGTGTAAAGCACTTTGGACATTCATTGCCCTCATCATTCTCCAAACATTTGCTCTCCACATAAGCCCCCGGCATCAGCTCCTCATTTTCTCCCCTCCCTCCCCGCTGCCCCTTCCTTCATGAACCCTTCATAATTTATAAATTATTTTGTCTTATCTTGCACTGTCCAATGTCTCCAGACCTGATTGGAATTCTTAAGGGTTAGCAGACAGACCTGGGACTATTCATAGGGTATTATTCTTTCCTTATCTGGATTTTCTCCCATTTACGTATCAATCACTTCTTTCCTTTGGACAGAGTCCGTAAGTATTTATTATTCCAGTCTGAAGATTAGAGGCTTGAATTGATCAAATATGTCAGATATAGGATCTTACTTCCCTAAAAAGGCTAGCAAATTTTTTTCATGAAAATTCAACTTATGGAATGCTTACCGTAAGTGTTCAATACACTAAGAGCAGAGAAAAAACTAGCAAACACTATTCTCTATTATGGGACTACAAAGTCACAAAAGAAATAAAGGGGGAACTGATCGCAATGATCGGCATATTACCTCCTACCCAGAAAGACAATCAACAGAAATGTGGGTGAAGCGAGAATGCGGATGGTTTGATATGAAAATAAAAATAATATATAAATTATCAAGGGTTCACAAGGGTGGGAGAGTGGGGGAGGTAAAGAGCTGATACCAAGGGCTCAAGTAGAAAGAAAATGTTTTGGAAATAATGATGTCAACATATGTACAAATGTGCTTGATACAATTGATGTATGGACTGTTATAAGAGCTGTAAAAGCTCCCAATAAAATAATTTTTTTAAAATACTAGTGTCTGGTGGCGTAGTGGTGACACTGCAAGGTACTAAGCAGTTTGATAAACCACCAGCTGCTTTGCAGGAGAAAGACTGGCTTTCCACTCCCATAGAGTTAGTCTCAGAAACTCCCCAGAGCACACCTATGCTGTCCTGTCGGGTCATGAGCAGTTGCCATCAACTTGATGGCTGTAAGTTTGGTTTCTGGTTTTTCAGCAGGGCCAGTGTAACGTTTTACTGAACTGCAGGAATGAAGTAATATCCAGACTCTAAACATGCAAAAATACCACAGAAAAACCAATACTGAAAAGTTTTTATTTCCAAGATCAAATATTACAACAGGACATTTACATGTATGTATAAAAATGCAGCAATTGAATTTATAGATCAGAGGTTTCCTTGAGTTTGGTCCCTCTCTCAGCACAGTGAGCTGATGTCTTCAAAAGACGAATCGTCCCACTCCCCTCCCTCCCCCTCCCCAAGTCTCTCCCACCCCACCCCCAATTCAAGTTGCAGTATCAATATAAAGCAACTGGGTACAACACAGCAAGAATATTCATCACAATTTGGTACAGCCAAAACTAGAGGATGGCCAACTGAGAGGTTCTCGTTTTAGAAAGCATTTACCTATGGACTATGCACAGCTATAGATATATCACACCCAGTTACCCAAGATGTGTCTGGTTTGGGAGCAAGTGGAAGTTCTGATGAGTCTTGGCCAGCAGTTACAGTTGGGCTTTACCTATTTCCTGTAAATTTTCATTTTCTACCACCTCCTGGAACCTTCAAATCAAAGGCTTTCCCTAGCACCTTTATTTCAACTTACTAGATAGAAAGGAGGGCCTCTAATGTGTCTCAGAACAAAAAAAAATCAGTTGTTGGTCTAGTTGCTCCTGGTTCACTGGTCCCAAAGCCTTCTCCCCACTTTTGGAAAAGAGTCACAGCAACAAATGGTATTTCCTAGCACCATGGGATTAAAGGCCCAGCAAACTGAGAACTGTATGGTATCTTAGGGTGCATGTGCCAGAACATGACAACAGGAGCACTGTCTCTGTCCGTTACCTTCTTGGGATTCTGTAACAGTTAAAAGTAACATATAAATTAAATATAGAGCCTTTCCTGCACTAAAAATGCAAAGCTCAGTAAGACCAGCACTTTGCCCAGAATAAATCGAGTACACAAGCAAACATCCCAGGGAATCTCTAAAGACTGTTAGGAACAGCTTGAGAAATACTTTAAAGCAAGCCCAAGTTGACTTCACTCAAATCCTCAGCCCACCCCTCCCAACCCCAAACAAGCTCCATTTCCTGACTAACCTTGCTGAGTAAAATGGGATGTGAGGTTTGGGAAATGACATGAAAAATGTTTGAGAACACAATTTGTGACGACATGCCAGAACTCGACACCCCAGATGATTTTAAACGCATTATTTAAACTGAATTCACACAGACACCAAGGATTTCTGTGTAACAATCTATTCCAACTTGAAAAGAACTGTTTCTTAAAGGGTTTAAAAAGAAAACAAAAGACACCCTATGCTTAGACTTTGTTAACTGTTGAAAGAAAAACCGTTCTTGAACAAAGACTTAAAGGAGTGAAGAAAACTGTGTCTATGGGACTCATGTCAAAGCTTGGATGAAATCCCCACTAAGTATCATGTCATGTTAGCATCAATAGGTACTCATTTCTCTGTATCTAAGACTAGAGGATCAGCTCAGAGATTTACTGTTTCCCAGTGAGTGGCTAAACTGTGGGGCCAAAACCTGGAAAGTAACAAGGCCCAAGGCTGCAGATGGGTAGGATGAAACTGTCCTTTATTGCAAGCCTGCTGTTCATTGAAAGATGGAGACCATGGGGAGGTGGGTGTGGGAGACCTGGTAGGGCAGGATCAAGGGGAACGTAACAAAGAGGAAGTGCTGAAATCCTGGTGGGGACTGAGCATGATAGTGGG
>NW_022103914.1:5562881-5587926 GCF_000313985.2 Echinops telfairi
TGTACAAATGCGCTTTACACAATTGATGTGTGTATGGATTGCGATAACACTTGTATGAGCCCCTAATAAAATGTTTTAAAAAAAAAGAAAGAAAGATGGAGACCACACAATACTTTCACACTAAGTAACAGTGAAAGGGGGCAATGGTTACTCTGTGTGGGCTTTACTTACAGGGCACGGAACTACCAAAATGTTATTAAGAGCATGTGATCACTGTCATAAACCTTTATATTTTAATCATACTGTTTACCCTTTAAGAACACAGCAGCTTTGAGAAATTATGTTGCTGAAAACAGCAAGTTACCCAACTGAGCGACATCACATTGTCATTAACTTGACATGAATCCTACGGGTCCAGAGAAAGAATGTCCCTTAATAGTCAAAATTCTCTTAGTGTGCCCATGAAAAAACCTGAGAGTTTAGGTAAAGAAGAATTCAATTCCAGGTCAGAACTTACCTAACAATTTGAAATGCTTCCTATTTACCATGTAACACCTTCTGGTGGAGATTAAAATATATGTATGTCCAGCTTAGTTATCTCTTCCTGTTGGAAAACTCAAGTGACTTTATAAGGGATGTAAAATCTCAGGTCATTTTGATCTTTTTAGAGGAAATATCTAAACAAAGACCTCCTAGTTTTTGCTAAAGAACTCAGTACAAGGAAACTTCCTCTCCATATTAAATAAGCATGTGGCTGTTCTTAGCAAAATCTACCATTGGTATTTGCATCTGTAACCCTACAAATAAATCTGGGTGTTTTAAATATATATATATATCTCACTATAGAAATGCTGAATTATGTTCTACTAAGGCAGTTCACATATTGGATCTCTTTAAGTTTACTTTGAGATGATATGGCAAAGAACAGTCAGTCACCAAAATTATCATGTTTATGACAATGACTAAGGTTATAAACAACACAATAGCATCCTGCCAGCCAAAAGGGAGAAGGAGCTCATGACACTTGACATTGTCTACCTAGAATAAAACCACTGTCTCCATGTAGAGAGAAAATGAGCCATAAGGATGGTGCTTCAAAATTCGTCTCTGGTATGTCATCATATTTTTACATAAATGGCATGCGTGTTATATAGTTTTGCAAACAGTATATTCATGTGTGCTACGCATGCTATCAATGAGTACAGTATATGCAAAATATGGTGATTGACTAGTAATTTATATGGAGCACATTAAGACTTAAATAGACTTTCTTAAATAGTCACATTAAAATTATTATTTCCAGGAAATGGATGTCAAAAATCAATAGAGAATTGAGAAGTCAAAGAAAAATAAAGGATTAAAAGATTTCCTAATTAATGGTCCAATTGCATCCAATAATCCAACCACATGAGTTCAACTCATGGGAAACTACCAAAATTACCAAGCTCGCTATAAAAATACTATTAACTCTAAACTGTGTCTCTAGCGTAAGTTAGAATCTACACAATAGTAGTGGGTGGGTATCTCCAGTATCTAACAAACCTGTTAGCCAAAGACCAAAAACACCATCCCTGAAGTGCTCCTCTCTACAGGACACGAGAAACCAACATATTGGTATGGTAGTGTCTGTGGGATGCTTTCAGTCCTAAAGAACAGTGGTCATCCACTGGACTGCGGTCTGCAGAGTCGGCAGTTGGAGGCCACCTAGCCACTCCAAGCGAGAAAGACTGGGCTTTCCACTCCCATAGACAGTTAAGTCTCTGAAATCCACAGGGGGTCAAGTATGACTGCATTAACAGAGGGAAAAAGACATTCTTGCCACTATTTTAAAGCACACACCATGTCATAGTTCAGGCTTTCATGGGAAGATAACTGAAATGCTAAGCAAGACAGACCAATGTAGGTGAATATTCACAGTATACTATCGCTAAGTAGCCTATGCATCAAGGACTGCATTAGTAGAAAATTTCCTTGTTAATCTGAAGGGTTGGCTCCTTCTATCCTCATTCAATGTTATAAAAGACCTTATTTATTCATCGGTATGTATCAACCCATGATTTACTATTCAGTAAATAAAAGATAGCTAACTCCCAACCCCCAACAACAAAATAGAGTGACACAATGGAGATATATTCTATAAAGAAGGAATCTTAAAAAAAAAAAAGTTATTTCTGCCGAAACTAAGTATGAATTCTACAACTTACACAAACCAAAACTTGTTTGGCCAGTAAAGTGCTTTGTTTAAGCATAAAGGTTAAAGGTTATATAAAATTTAACACCAGTGTCAATGAAATAGGCAATTCTCAATGACATTTTAGTCATACTCTACAGATTAGGAGCATGCCATTAAGTTTTAAAATTGAATGATGCTTATCAAATCTAGCAATAACCTTTATTTTTTTCTGTTTCGGAGATTTCAGTCACCACAGTGACGTCAGATCAAGTTACTGGGCAAATAGAACCTGGACACAAGTGGGGGAAAGTAAAGGAACGGATTAATAGGTACATTTTTAATTAGCCTAGGGACAATAGATAGCAAATGGGAGACTGGAAGCGTAACATTTCAGAGTGGGAAAGGACTTCAGCGATCGTCAGTTTCATTCAGTGGTCTATAACCTGGGGGGGGGAGGGGGGAGGGGCGGGGAGCTCCTAGAAGGCCTGCAAGGGACCCTCAATTCCATGCCCATTTATGTTTTCTCCATCTATGGAAATGATGGTAGCAGTATTTAACCCCACAATTTCCCACACCTGCCACATTTTAAAACCACAAGTCCTTTTACTTGAAAAGACAGAACTACTGACCTAGCCTAATTCTCTCAATTTTCAGATGAGGTACCTGAGACTTGGAGAAGAGTTTTGTCAAGGTTAACAGTAAATTACTGGCTGAGCTGTTAAGGAAAATGTACTTATGATAAAATAGAGTGCCCCTTTCACATAACACATAATATACACCTGGGTAGAGAAAAGTATTTTTCAGTTGCTAGTGGCTCCCTCTGGTATTTTTGCTAACATGGCCAAGTGAGAGGTCTCTGCTGACTAAGAAGCTTTAGTCCCAGGTTCAATAATTCTTCCCTACTTGGGTCCTGGGCACACCTTACTGATGAACTCCACACCCAACATCCGGCAGTCAGAGATGGCAGACATAAGGAATATAGATGAAGTAAACGAAGATCTGTTTGTCACCTTTCATGCTTACCTCTCCTTGGGAAGATGTTCCTAAAGCCTTCGCTATTTTTTCCCTGCCCAAAGTTTCTATTATAATTATAGTCCAGTCCCAGAAATGTCAGCAATTGCATATTCTCCAATTATCTATGTGGAACATGTCTCCTCTGCTGGATGTAACAGGCAAAACCAAATCTTTTTTTCAAAAATTGTCTAACTTTGATTAAGGACTCAATACATAGCTGTTGGTTTAAAGAGTTAAGGAAGTATAATTTTTGCAAAAGATTTATAATATACACAGAGAGGTCCATAGCTAGTATAGACAGGACACAGAGAAGATAATTATATCTTTTCTGGAAAATGACATAAAAATTGATGAAATTAATTTATATCTTTTGCATTTATCTTGGCAAATACTACTACTTACTCTTATTTCCCCTTCACAGTATCATCAAAGCATCATTTAAAAACATCAATGAATAACTTAGGCCTCAAAGAATGACGGAAAAGAAACAAAAGGCAATTGGAGGCGGCAAATCCCCCCAGTTTTATCTCAACTCTCCTCCTGTCAGTCAGGAAAACAATCCAAATGATGGTTTGCAGAGTTAAACTGAGCCCCCTATTGTAGCGCAGCATGATGGAGTGAACACGGTAGACTCCAGTTTTAGGTTTTCAATTCTGTTTTCCCTACTTACTCTGCGACACACTGAATGAGTTCTCTTGAGCCATTATTGTCTTCATGATCTACAAAATGGGAAAAGTACACATTTTGTTGGGTTCTCAGAAAGATTGCAGCAGGTGAAGTACAGAAAGTACTTAGCACCTGCTAGTTACTCAAAAGCGGTCTCCTCTTTCTCCCTCAGTTGGCATGCTAGTGGCTTCTCCTTAAAAGATTCTTAAAAAGCCTTCTTCTTACTTCCCCTAATTTTCCTTTCATCCCCTGCATTTGTCCTTTGTTACTTGTTCTTTCCCTCCTCAACTCTGAAACACTCTTTCAGGTTGTTTCCCAAACCTACAAGGAACAGTTGTTAAAACATAAGCCTTACTAAGGGTTTCTGGGGGGAAGCATGGGGGAGAAGGGATAAAGAGGAGCTGATATCAAAGAGTTCAAGAAGAAAATGATGGTGGCAGCAATTGTACAATTATGCTTGATCTAATTGAATTATGGATTATATAATATCCTTAAGAGGTCCCAATAAAATTATTTACAAAAAGAACCTTACTGAACTCTTTAATATATTCAATAAAACTTTGATCCAAAAAGCAAAGAAATGTGTAGAGAAAACAAGACAAACAGGAAGATCTCTTAACTGGATCTTCCTGAGGATGAACCATAGCCTCTTCCTCTATAGGCCTCTGTATCAGGCCTAGGTTAATTAACTCCTGTCTCAAAACAAATTGAATCCACCTCATCTTCTAAACCCCCAAAATGTATCTAAAGTTGGATGACCGTCCCATGTCCTATCTCGGATATAGTATTGAAACCACTTTATATATACTTGGTCCTCTTACAATAATCCAACCTGAAAAAGTCACTTTGGTTTTCTCACAAGTGGATCTACCACGGCTGAACTTACTAAAAGAACTACACCCTATCATTAAAGAACATGCTGTCTTAGGCGCTCTTGGATGTGTTTTAAAAAGAGAAACTAGTAATTAAGAGAATGAAACGGCGTCCTATAGCGAATTTTTTGAATTCACATTTTTGTTTCCCAAACCTATAAAAGATCTGGGCTATAGCTGTACTTTTGCTGAAAGTGGACATGGGCGCTTTCACAGCACCAAAGTTGAGCATACCCTTGTTTCTTACCTGGGCTTCCCTGAAGTTTTAGACTTCTGACCCTTTCTATTGTCCATTATCAACGAGTTTTTGCCCCATAAGTATGCAGCTCTGTTCCTCAGAAAGCAAGTTTGTTATTCAGAGTCAGACATAATTGAAAAAGTACTACGAAAACCATAGTATGTTTCCTCAATGTATCAGAAACTGCTAGTTATGCCTCAAGAGTACATTGCAGGGTGGGAGAAATCAAAGTTGTATTATTCAGTCATCAATCTAAAGAGAGAACTTTGACTCAAGGTATAGATGAAATTGTAATTATATAAATATATTTATAAATATTTATACAATCATATACTTATACATAAGCACTTACACAGACTTAAAAAATGTAAGAACATTAATTTATAAGGACTCACTCAAGAGTAAACAGAATATCCCATGATTTCCTAGAGGAGATACACAACTTATTCTTCAGGGAGGGCCCCTCAAAATTCAACCAACCGTTAGGAACCGCATTCTATAACTGTACTAGCAACAGGTAAGCATCTTTACTGTTGCCAAGAGAGCATCCTTCAAGTAGATGAGACTCGAATAAAGGTCTCTGAGCAACAGTAATTTATAACAAGTAGAAGAAACCATCAATTTTACCCCCCAATTAACAAAATAGGTCCATTAAACACACTAGTTTTATAACAAGTTAAAGTTCTGATTTTGCCACCAGAATTACCTCTCCAAGGGACTCAATTTAAGGCTCAAGATGGGAACTGAGCATATAATGAAGTTGATGAGTAAATAGTATTATGTAGATTCAAGATGGCCTCTTCTGGGTGGGGGTGGAGGGAGCTTGTACCAACAACAATTTGAATGTGGGATTTGTTGGCAAGAAAAAAAAACAACTTCTCCATCTGAAGATTACTGGTAATTCCTTCCCATTACTAAATGTTTGCTTTGTGAATTGAGTTTCATGAAGTCTTTAGTTTTGATCTTTAGTTTTGATACCTTTTGCAACAAAAGAACATGAGGATTTAAACTCATTTAGTCACCAGAGCCTTTTAGAGACTATTCTAACCAGGGGTCAAATCAATCATAATTTCTAACCAACGTAACTTGGTTAGCACTCTCAGCTGCATCGATTTCTTTTTCCTCTGGGACATACATAAATAAGTATACCCTAAAGCACATAGGACAAGCAATAACCATAGTGGTCACAATTACAAGCCGTTTTAATGCATGATTACTGAATAACTGCCTTCCCATCAATCATTTGTGGACCCAGACAATGGAGAGGGCCAAAGGAGCTAATTGACTGTACTGGTGGCAGACATAGCAAGCTCTTTCCAATCCCAGTCACCACAATCTGCTCATAAAATGTCCACTCCAGGGCTAGCACAATCAACAGACTTTGAGAGTAATAATAAAGTAGCTGTCTCAGGGCAGGAGCCACCTTCACTACTCACCCTACACTAAGGTGACCAGACGTCCCACTTTTTAACAATTTTTCCTGCGTCCCGTGGCGTTTTAAAAAAATCCCAATTTTTGGAAAGAATGCATGACAAGCTAGGGTATACGGTTTTCAGCTGCCATGTGGCTATTTCGCTAGGTGTGAGCTTTATCAATGGTGTCCTGCTTTACCAATGTTAAAATCTGGTCACCTTACCCTACACTTAACTAACACTCATTTTGCCAATAATATATATCATGGAAATAATTCTTGGGACTGGGAAGAAGGGAATCTTTTTTTTAAAAGGATTTTAAATGTGATAAGCAATAATCATAAGGGGTAATTTTTTCATGTAAACCAAAGTCTAGATACTTTGTTACAGATTTACTACATGAAAAAACAAAACATGTGTTAGAGAATTTCTTTTTCCTATTTAAAAAAAAAAGATTGTTCTTGTTTTGAATCTAGCCATTCCTTAGCCACAGGAGTCTGAGGAGGGACATTATCATTTGATCCCACAGAAGTGCCTTGCAAGAGATCACTTCATGGAACATACTTTCGGCTGCAAGTACTAGGAGAGGTCTTATTCTTACGCTTCCATTTGGTCACCAGATTAGGTAAGAAAGAAAAGACAGAAACAAAGAATGAAAAGTAGGGAAAAGAAAAGAGGAGGAGGAAGGGAGACAGGGAGGGAGGGAGGGTGGGAGGGAGAGAGAGAGAGAGAGAGACAGAGTCAGAGAGAGACCGATCATAGGAGAGTGAGAAATAAAAGAGAAGGCAGGTGACTTGCTTGCCCAACGGTGGCTCTATGGTCCTACAAGCCAAAATGCATACTCAGTAACATGGCATCTCCCAGGAAAGGGAAACAAAGGGGTAAGCTGAGAGAGGTCAGGCTATGGTGTTAATTTCTTTCCTGTACAAAGACAGTCTCTTGAGGACAAAGGCCAGCCTCTTGTAACGTAATGTCATAGTCCAGGTGAGACAGTTTCCTTCGAGGGAAGTTGGTGAGAAGTTCAAAACGTTCATTTGGATATCCTTTAGACTGAACATGCTTCACCAAAGCCTATGAAAAACAAGAGAAAGACAAAGTTTTTAGATGGAAAGAAAGGAAAAAGCTTTTTTAGTGAGTCAAACATAAATACCAATTTATTTTTATTATATCACACGAAATAAACATTTTAGGTTATCGTAGATTTTTTTGGAAGGGCCAACAAAACTTTTTGGATGGGAAGATAATAAACACTTTGCCCAATACTTTAGGATCATGGGGTGATTATAAAAATACAGAGCTATTACTATTTTGAAACAACTAAATTGTTAATTATGAAACTATTACCCTCATTTTTGTCAGTTTTCCTTCTTTCTTATTGGCAGGGAAGCTGCATCTTTTATCCTACCTAGGGCCACAGGCCCCTTCTGATCTTGCCTCCAGAAACCTTGCACTATGGGTGACCCCATCTTTGTATAAGTTAGCTCCAGTATCTTCCTCTCTACAGATGCTGGCCATCAAACTTACACATGCTCAGTTGTTGTTTTTAATTGTTTAAAGTATTCTAAGATAGCTTTTTAAAAGTTTTATTGGCATATATTTTACATATCCTACAATTCAATAGCTCATTCACATCAAGAGTTGTTGTACAATCTCAGAGTAGTACTATCATCACCACAAGCAAGTTTTAACACATTTTCTTCATTTTTGTACACATCTGTATTAACACCCCAATTCCCCCAACCTTCCCTGCTGAACCCCAATAAACCATTAATCCAGGTACTGTCTCTATGGTTTTGCCTATGCTGGATTTCATATACAGAAAAACATTTAACAAAGTAAAACAGAGAAAACCCCTC
Organism: Echinops telfairi; assembly: GCF_000313985.2. Classification (NCBI taxonomy): domain Eukaryota; kingdom Metazoa; phylum Chordata; class Mammalia; order Afrosoricida; family Tenrecidae; genus Echinops; species Echinops telfairi. The sequence goes on from NW_022103914.1 coordinate 5,571,053, forward strand.
AATTGAAAAGAAAGCAGAAGACATTAAAAACTAGAATAAATTTAAATGGATCCTAAGGGAGATCAATTGATGAGTGCTAAATTTTAACCTACTGCATGTGTAACAATCCACACTGCAGTGTATTCTGCATGTTAGTAAGGCTATTCATGCATCTTGGGTCCATGGTCAGAGGAGATATATCGGGGGTTTAATCTATGTGTAGTTCCCCTTCACTTTTTTTTTTTTATGTAAAGTTTTAAAATGGCTCAAAAGGGAGATCAAATGTTAAGAAATTACATGTTGGGGACATGGGAGAGGGGGAAGTTGGGGGAAAGGAAATGGTGTTAACAAACCCAGGGACAAGGGAACAATAAGTGATGCAAATCGGTGGTGAGGAGGGTGTAGGAGGCTTGGTAGGGCGTGATCAAGGGTAATGTAACCAAGAGGAACTGAAACCCAAATGAAGGCTGAGCATGATAGTGGGACAAGAGGAAAGTCAAAGGAAATAGAGGAAAGAGCTATGAGGAAAAAGGGCATTTATATACGTCTGAATAAAGGCATGTACATATAAATATATTTATATATGAGGATGGGGAAATAGATCTATGTGCATATATTTATAGGTTTAGTATTGAGGTAGCAGATGGACTTTGGGCCTCCACTGAAGTACTCTCTCAATGCAAGAACACTTTGTTCTATTAAACTGGCATTCCATGATGCTCACCTTCCTGACACAATCGCTGAAGACAAAACAGGGGCATAAGCAAATGTGGTGATGAAAGCTGATGGTGCCTGGCTATCAAAAGATATAGCGTCTGGGGTCTTAAAGGCTTGAAGGCAAACAAGCAGCCATCTAGCTCAGAATCAACAAAACCCACATAGAAGAAGCACACCAGCTTGTGCGATCATGAGGTGTCGAAGGGATCAGGTATCAGGCATCAAAGAAAAAAAAAATCAAATCATTGTGAATGAGGAGGAGTGCAGATTGGGGACCCAAGACGCATCTGTAGCAACTGGACATCCCCTTACAGAAGGGTGGCGGGGAGGAGAAGAGCCAGTCAGGGTGCAGTGCAGCAACAATGAAACATACAACTTTCCTCTAGTTCCTAAATGCTTCCCCACCACCACCACCACTGTCATGATCCCAATTCTACCTTACAAATCTGGCTAGATGTACACTGGTACAGATAGGAACTGGAAACACAGGGAATCCAGGGCAGATGATCCCTTCAGGACCAGTGCTCAGAGTGGCGATATCGGGAGGGTGGAGTGGAAAGGGGGAACCAATTACAATATAGCCTCCTCCCTGGGGGATGGACAACAGAAAAGTGGGTGAAGGGAGACGTCGGACAGTGTAAGATATGACAGAATTATAATTTATAAATTATCAAGGCTTCATGAGGGATGGGGGATCAGGAAGGGAGGGGAAAAATGAGGAGCTAATACCAAGGCTTAAGTGGAGGGCAAATGTTTTGAGAATGTTGAGGGTAACAAATGTACAAATGTGCTTTACACAATTGATGTATGTATGGATTGTGATAAGAGTTGTATGAGCCCCCAATAAAATGATTTTTTTAAAAACAGAAGATATTACAGGTTGACCTAACTATCTGCCATATGGACTTGCAATGCTCTCTCTTGTCTGGTAACAGGGTTTTCACATCCCTGAACTATGATTAGAGGGGATTCACTAGTTCATGTGTGGACCCTGCAAATGGATTCTGGGTTTCTACTGTCACCCACAGCCTCCTGTAAACTACATGTTCACAATTTAAGCTCTGATTCCAACCATTCCACCCTTTAAATCTGGATTATATTTCTTATAATCCTTGGATCACACAGGCTGGTGTGCTTCTTCCATGGAGACTTAGTTGATACCTTGCTTTGATGGCTGCTTGTTTGAAAATAAGCCCAAACGCTATTCTTTTGGTAGCTGAGCACAATCTAGTTTTTTCACTATACTTTTCTATAAGACCCATATCTTCAGTGACTTGTTCATGAGGGCAAGCAACAAACACAGCCAAGTCATAACAACTAACTATTCTTAGATTGGGACTAGAATTAAGTGCAAGTCCCAAATCCATTCATGAATCTATGTTTTATATGTCTCCAGCTCATCTTACAGGCATCACTGTCATTTTATGTTGGAGAACACTATCAATCATCCCTTGATTCCCTATGATTATTGCCCACTCTCTCCCCCAAACTTTTTTCTTTGCACAACCAAACTTCTCAAAAAAGAGGCGATGCCTGCTCCTCCACTGCCTTATCTCCCATCCTTGCAAACACTAGGCCACGGACCTGCTGTGGTAGCAGCAGCAACTGCCAGACCCCCACTTCCATCCAGTCACACAGCCTTCAAGGCCCAGACTAATCATCTCCACCACCCTAATGGCCAGGTGAAAATAAGCTAAGAGTCAGACTCATCTCTTTCCCAGGAGTTGAAAGACAGAGGGAAGGCCCTTCAGCCATGGACTTGAGAGGAAAAGGTCCTCAGCATCACAGTGATGAATCCTGTGCAGACTCAGGCATAGCCAAAAGCCACCAGTAAGCCAAGGGAGAATGGTGTGGAGCAAAGAATCACCCAGGGACAACCAAGTGGGCCCAATGAGAGAAACACAGAGAGAAGCCGCTATTAGCTCTTAACCTCACTACATTTCCAGCTACTAGGAAATCCAGGAGCCCCACCATCATTTTCAAATAACCTCACTCTCCCTTTTCAGAGGTACTAACTTCAATTGAGTCTATATTCCACGCAACCATGGAAGAGAAAAACTCTGACTGAAACAGCCCCTATGTAACTTGCCTCTAACCTAGGACAATTTGGAAAGAAAGGATTATAGAATTAAGGCTCATCATAGTTAGGTTTCCAGTTAGAAATAAGACTGAATACCCAACATCTACTTCAAAGGATCATCAAGCAACGCTCATTAAGCAACTGGGCATATTCCAACTAATTAGTTCCTCTGCTTCAAGCAAAAGCTTCCAATTCTTACACTTACTAGGAGTTTAGCTTGCTCTGGAAGAGTGATCTGTTCCCTTTTTCCATCTGGGTACCGCAACATCAGCTGTGCTTTTGGTCCTGAAGGGAAAAAAACACAACAAAATACAATACAGTAGTTTAATACAAAAGACCAATTTAAGCAGATCGACAAGACTATTACAAATAAATCCTTTTAATAATATTCAAGTCTTATGGAAAACAAGTTTAGAATGTAACTCACCATTTATATCTACCCCCTCCACTATTCCATCTGATTTTTCAGGTGAAATCTCTAGTATTTCTGAATCCACACCTGGCAGTCCTTGGTGGTTTGTAGTTATTCCAGGATCAGTCCTGGCTGGGGGCTCAGTTAATGGCCTTCTGTTTTCCTCTTTTCTATGCCCCAAATCTTTGTGTGGAGACTTTCTGGATTTGGCAAGATTGTCTACCTCCTCCTCTTCATCGGAGCCACAAACGGATATAAACTCCTCACTGCCAGAAAAAAGTTCAGATTCAGATTCTTCATCTGAACGGTTGTCCTGCTTTGTCTGTGTTGAATCAAAATGTGTCTCTTGTAAGGAGGCTCTGATGGCAGCTTCTAGCTGGCTGTCTTCACTTGCATCTATCAGGCTCTCCTGGAAGAAACAGTCATAAAACACAGATGGGAAAAAAACAAAACAAAATCCAAAACCCATTAAACAAAAATATAGTCAGTAAAGTCAAATAGATCATAATATGATAGCTATGCTGCCCTTCTCATTTTCTGTCAGTAATTCCTTACAAAAACTATTCAGGTCAAAATTCGACTTGCCAGCTTTCTCTTGAAGTTAGGGGAGAAATTGTGGTCTGGAGCTAACACAGCACATACAAAGAAAGAAAAGTGTCAGGTAAATGACCCAAGTGTCTGTCTTAAAACAACAAACACCATCCATCTAGAAGACAATTAAACAAAAACTAGGCAGAAGGACAATAACCCCAAAAAAGAAAGAAATAAAAAGCCTCAAGAACGGTAATAGAGAAAAATGAAACAAAAAATTGGTTCATTAATATGAATAAAATGACTAAGGCTCAGCGAGACTTAAAAGATGCGTCACAAATAGCCAATAAGAGGATTAAAGAAACGCTATCACTACAGCTCCGAAAATAATGAAGGGAATAGCAAAGGAACACAGTGCACATCTCTGTGCCAATAGACCTGGCATCTTAGATGAAATGGGCAAATCTCTACTGAAGAAGAAACAGGCACACCAAGTAACTGTAAATCTGTTCATAACATTGAAGGCCCAGGTAACCTTACTTGTGAGCTTCATCAAGCGTTAAGGAAGAAATAGTATCGGTTCTACATAAGCCCTTCAGAGAACAGAGGATGAGCACTCACAGTTCACTGTGAGGCCAGCATGACCCTGGCAGTAAACGCTGGCAAGGAACTCTGTAAGACACTGTAGCAGAACAAAACGCCAAAACCCAAACCCTGCAGATCAATATCCTTCATGAGCACCAAAAAATCCTAACAAAGCTTTAGCTCATTAACTTTACAAATATTTTTTAAGTAACACAGCACAACCAAATGGAAGTTACCCCGGGGATATACACAGGGTTGATATATTAGAAATTCAACTAAGGTAATCCACTAAAAAGCAAAACCATATGTTCACCTCAAGGGATAAACTAAAACTTAACAGTAAAAGCCCTAATGCTTTCGTCCCAACCATCCACGATAAAATGAAGGTGTTCATAATCTCACTTCCTTTCAACACTGTACTGGAAGACCTGGCCAATACAGCAAGGCAAGAGGGGGGAAAGTTTTTTAGAGGAAAGAAGTAAACCGTTTTGGTGACAAACATGACTACTTATCTAAAACATTCTAAGGAATCTACAAGAGTCACTGGAATAAGTCAGGTTTAGCAAGGTGCAACTGTATTTCTAGAAACTAGCAACAATCAGAAATCGAAAGGAAGGTAACTTTTAAAATAAAATAAAAAAATATGAAACAAAGTTGTGAAAGACTTTTTTTTTAACCTTTTAGCTTGTTTTAATGTTTCTCCACAAATGGTGAGAAAGATTTATTCAATGTAAACTACCAAAGACCACTGAGAGAAATTAAAGACTCAAGTAAATGGTCAGATCTAAACCATATTTTAAGTCAGAAGATCCATTATTGTTGATGTCAATTCCCCTCCAAATGACCTATAGAATCAATGCAATGTCAATCAAAAACCTAGCAGCATTGTTGTGGTTGTTGTAGAAAGTGACAAAATGATGCTAAAACATATATGAAAATACAAAGGACCTAAAATAACCAAAGCAACTTAGATAAAGAACAAAGTTAAAAATCTTACACCAGATGATTTTAAAGCTACAGAAATTTAAGACAATAAAATGCAGGTGGGTAAAGAAAGCAACTGCTGGAACAGAACAGAGTTCATATATAGGATAAATTCGTTTTTTAGAAAGTTGCAAAGGCAACCCAATGGTGGAAAAGAGAATCTTTTCAAAAAATTGCTGGAAAAAGTAAATAGCTATATATAAAAAATAAAAATTTAAACCTACCCTAAAACCATATGTAAAAATTAATTTGAAATGGATCACAGTCATATATAGTTAAAACTATTTTAAAAAAAGCATCAGAATACCCCAAGATTTGAATAACACAAAAAGAACAAAATATTAAAGAAAAAAAATTGATAAATTGGATTTAATAAAAACTTTTAAGTTTGCTTTTCAAGAGATTATAAATATTTGCAAAACACAGATCCTAAAAAGGACTTGTATTGATTTAAAACAACTTAGAACTCAGTAAGAAGGCAAAACAACTCAATTAAAAAAATTTGCCAAAGATCTGAATAGACATTTAACCAAAAGAGATAGAAGTTACACAATTTTTTGGTCCCATTCTTTACCATTAAAGTGCCTTAACTTGTAGCAGATTTAATGAAGTCATACATTCAAATTATAACTCAGCAACTCAGAACTACTCCGTATTTGAAACCAGATTATGACTACAAAAGGTCAGCAACTTGCTTTCTGCCTTAGGAGAGTTTGATGCCACCACTTGGCAAGCACCCAGAAGCCTTTCATTAGATAGGTACTTGATTCTATGAGCTTATGAGAATTAACTTTTTCATCACTGCATGGTGATGTACTGCCAAAATGACATCCTTTAAAACTAATTTTATCCTCAGTGACACAAAACCCATCAAATCTGTTTCAGCTATAACATATTACAGGTTAAATACCTCCAATAAACTCTGGAAGGACTAGAGAGCCAAGCTCTAAAGCTGTATGACTAGTGGCAATGCATAACTATATGTGAGAATTATACTATGCATAACTACACGTGAGAATTATACTATGCATAACTATACGTGAGAACTGAATACTGCCACTGCTGCTTGGAACTCAATACCAGAAGCTCTTTCAGTGTGGCCATTAAATTAAGTGGAAGCTTCTGCAACAAGGCTTGCCAGATCAGTCCTCCTTACTGCTATATTCAATGCTTCCTAGCTGCAAGGGAGTCTGGGAACGAGTCTCAAGGGAATATAGAACTTCTGTGTGGGAAATCATCAAGGATGAGGAGGGCATCTAAGATGTTATATAAACCAAAACAAACTCAAACTCATTGCCATTGTTTGAGTCAATTCTGACTCATAGTAACCAGAACTATGTAGGATTTCTGAGACTAAATCTCTATAGAAACAGCCTCACCTTTCTCCTATGGAGCTGCTGGTGAGTTTGAAACAAAATCTAGTGGTCAGTTGCTCCAACACCTAACCTACAGCACCACCAGAGCTCCAATAAGATGCTTGCTGTTGACCACCAATTTCATACGGAGGGAAGAAGCCCAGAATGAGCAGAGAACTCCTTAAGAAGGAGGATAAAGACAGAGGGCTCACCTTACCTAACTTTAACAACTACTACACAGCCACAGTGGTCAAAACAGCGTGGTACTGCAATGACAGATACTCAGACCAATGGAAAATAACAGAAAACCCTGAAATAAAACCATCAACATACAGACAACTGATCTTTGACAAGAGCCCAAAAAGCATCAAGTGGGAGGTGGATGCCCTCTTTAACAAGTGGTGCTGGAAACAAAGGATATCCACTTGTAGAAAAATGAAAAAAGATCCCTACCTCACCCCATGCACAAGAACAAACTCAAGGTAGAAGTAAGACCCCAAACTATCAGGACCATCAACGAAGGAATCGGGACACACTTAAGAACCTTGGCTCAGGGAATACATAGGCTAGCTGCAATAGGGAAGCGTACACACAGGTAAAGCTGAAATCCACAAGTGGGATATACTAGGGATAAAACACCTGTGTGCAGCGAACGACTTCACCAAGAGAGTAACAAGAGAACCCACAGATTGGGAGAGGATTTGCAGCCACGTCACAACAGACAAAGAGATTATTCCTAAAATCTACATGAGGAGGTGGGCAAAAGACCTGAACAGAAGTTTCACTGGGAGGAGACCTAAATGGCCAAACAATATATGAGAAAATGCTCCCATTTATTGGCCATCAGAGTAATGTAAATGAAAACAACCATGAGATACCATACCACCTAACACCCCTGAGGATAGCCCAAACCAGAAAATCAGAGAGCAACAAATATTGGAGGGGATATAGTGAGATAGGAACTCTCCTCCACTGCTGGTGGTCACATAGCTACTACATATGTAAAGCCTCTGTGGAAAATGATCTGGCAATATTTAAAGCAAATGGAAATTTAGCAACCTTATGACCCAGATCTCTCTCTACCAGGCATATACCCAGAAAAGGTAAGAAACAGACCATGACCAGTCGTCCGCGCCCCATTATTTATTGGGGCGCAATTCACAATCACAAAGAATTGGAAACAACCTAAATTTCCATCTATAGACTAGTGGATTAGTAAACTCTGGCACATAAACACAATGGATACTACGCATCACTGAAAAGCACCGAGATGCATGAAGCACATCGCCTCATGGGAAGAGCTGGAGGAAATTATGCTAAACAAAGCTAGCCAGTAACAAAAGGACAAGTACAACATGAGCCCACTGGGATAAGTATAACCAGCACAGTAGGTACAGAAGAAAAGCAACTTATCCTACACTATATGGGTTGAGGTACAGGCAGTCGGGTAGGCGACAGACCAAACCCAATGATGCACACGTCAGTTCAACAAAAAGAAGAGGAAAGGGGAAAGGAAGAGGGACAAAAGGGGGTGGGGGAGATGATGGCACCCAGGGGTAGAGTATTGTTTATATCTCCACAGAATTGGGAGCGTGTACGCAGACCCACCATGGTGACCAAACCTTGAGGGCAATGTAACCACGTGGAACAATGCATGAACAGAGTGGGCTACAGGGCCGGCCCCAATCAGAGCCGAACTGACCCCCTCCCTAGAAGTATGTGCTACAAAGAACAACACTAAACCTACAGGTTGGGGAGAGGAGCCAGCCTGCCACGCCCACACAGTAGCTAACCAAGAAGGAAAAAGAGTGAGGTTCTAGAACCCATATCGGCACACTAAGCCCTTAGTAAATAATTAATTCATAAAAATAGAGGTATTGGCATAGGTACATATATTTATATGGCAATACATTGAGGAAGTGGACGGACTCTGAGCCTCTGGTCAAGCCTGACCTCAATGCAAAAACATTTTATTCTAACAACCTGGCATTCTGTGATTCTCACCTCCCAGCATGATGGCTGAAGACAAAATGGGTGCACAAGGAAATGTGGAGAAGAAAACTGATGGTGCCTGGCTATCAAAAGATAACAGCATCTGTGGTCTTAAAGGTTTGAAATTAAACAAGCGGCCATCTAGCAGAGAAGCAACAAGCCCACATGGAAGAAGCACACCAGCCTGTGTGATAGTAAGATGTCAATGGGATCAGGTGACAGGCATCAGAAAACCCAAAACAAACAAAAAAACATATTTCTGTGAACAAGAGGGTCAGAGCAGAGACCCAAAAACAATCTGTAGACAATACAACATCCCCTCACAGAAGGGTCACAAGGAAGGGATGAGTCAACTAAGGAGCAGTATAGCACCGATGAAACACACAACATTCCTCTGGTTCTTTGAGGCTTCCTCACCCCCTACCATCATGACCCCAGTCCTGCCTTTCACTTCTGGCTAGACTGGAGCATGTATACTGGTATAGATAAGAGCTCACAACACACAGAATCCAGAGCTGATAAACCCCTCAAGAACAGAAATGGGAGTAGCAAACCAGGAGGGTAGGGGGAAGGGGGGAGAAACTGTAGGGGGAACGGGAGACAGCAGTTGGTGTTAAGATTTGAAAATAATAATAATTTAACAATGGGTCATGAAGGTGGGGGTAAAAAGAGGAGCTGATACCAAGGGCTCAAATAGAACGTAAATGTTTAGAAAATAATAATGGCAACATATGTACAAATATGCTTCCTATAATTGATGTATGGATTGTTATAAGAGCTGTAGAGCCCCCATTAAAATTATCTTTAAAAAAAAAAAAGCTGCTTCTTGTGTAGCCACAATAATAACAGACTACTACTCACAACCTCGTTTGACATCCTAACCTCGAACAGTTTATACAAAATGTGTAAACACAATTGCACTTAGTTGCCATTAACTACCTCCTTGTCATACTTACTGAACGGGCACATTTTTTGGGAGGACTGCTAGAAAGTCCATCTAGTTGCCCATGTTCACCCAGGAATCCTGTCACTTGGTCCAAGAAAGAAGAGACATCTAACTGGTGCCACTCCACTAACTTCTGACCTGAAGATTAAGAACAAGAATTTAAAAATAAATAAGTACTCATTTTTAACATTCTCACCAATAAGTATTTCCTTCTGCATATATACATTATTAAAATTTACTATGACCACTGTCCCCATCCTCTCACCAGTTTGTTATATAGTGTCTTCATAACCTAGAAGACATCAGTGATATCCCACTTAAAGGATTCTCAACCATCATGTTGGGCTAATTACCTTATCAGTGATATCGCATATTGCCATTGAGGAAGAATAGATACAGAAAAGGCCATATTTATGTATAATTCAATCAATTAATAATAAACCCAACTCTTTATCACCAGCTTCTTAGGTGAAGTTACAACCAGTACAGGAATAATCTTAACATTTTAATGATAGAAAACTTTAAGGGAATCCCTTATAAAATGATAAAAAATACGTTCTTTTAAAAACATGCTTCAATAATTGTTTAAAAAGGTATAAATACATGTACATGAATAAGAACTCCTCACCCAAATTATTATAAATAAACCTGAAATTGGAACCAGCACTCATGAAGATCAATGATTTAAGTGATTAAATGACAAATGATAATGGCTGTATGCTGTAAGCTGATATAAATCTTACCTGTCCGTGGGTCCAAGATGGAAACATAAGGGAAATCCCCTAGCTTATAAAATTGTATGTATCTCTGACCTTCTTCACTGTCATGATAAACCTGTGAAAGCATTGATAGAAAACAAGTCAGGTGCTAAAAAATATACCACTTTGTTATATGCCAATAGCACTTAATCCTCCAAACAGGCCTTTGGTATATGTCTTAAGATTTTATTTCAGAAAAAAATAAAGGTCATCTGGTGTGAGCTCTCTCAACTTCCTGGCCTCTAACGATTTGGGAAACTTACCTTAAATACTAATCCATTCCACTAACCCTTTCCAGAAGAGGTGTGTTGCTGTTCTATTCAAGAGTCTCTATCTAGGCTCTCAACTATTAATTCCTACTACTTCCTTAATGGCAAAAAATGGTGTAATTATTCCCTTCTGACCATCCTTTAGTCCAGGCGTCCTCAAACTGCGGCCCGCCATGGACATTTATCCAGCCTGCTGGGTGTTTTGCCCCATTTGTTTTTTTACTTCAAAATAAGATATGTGCAGTGTGCATAGGCATTTGTTCATAGTTGTTGTTTTTTTAAACTATAGTCCGGTCCTCCAACAGGTCTGAGGGACAGTGAATTGGCCCTCTGCTTAAAAAGTTTGAGGACCCCTGCTTTAGTCAGTCCCCTAACAGCTATCCCACCCCCCCATCTTAGCCTACCAACATGTTTAAATAGCTCCTTTCCTTACAAAAGATCCCTCTGTGTCCTGACAAATGGCTTTCACAAAATCACAATGACTTTCCAACCAACAATTCCACAGATAACTATTTTTCATCTTTTTTTTCTTTTTTACCTCTGAAGGTCCGGCACTATCAACTACTCCCCCTTTTCTAGAAATAGCCTGGAATTCCATGATTCTACTCTACTGGCTTCCTTAAATCATTTTAACCTTTCTTTCTTAAAGTCCTTAATAATCAATCTTTTCCAGACTATCTCTTAAATGCTAGTGTGATCCTAGGTATGGTCATCTTCCTCCTCTCCCTCAGTCTTACATGTAAGCTAAATGATTCCTAGTTACTCATCTACAATCCAGAACTGTTTTACGTTCACATTAGTATCACTACAAGGATATCCAGAATCATTTACAAATTTATCTTGCTTCCCAAACCTTCTTTCCTTCTGCATTTTCCATTTTAGTGACAACACCACATTTACCCTTTCCTTCCCTACAAAATAAATCCATCATCAGCAGTATGATTTCCTTCTCCTAATTATCCCTTCTCACCAAATTCACATATTCTCATTTCTGAACACTTGCACCCAAATTGATCACTCTTCCTGTTACCCAAACTAGGTCCCCAGCCATCGTGTTTTAGAAAATAGCCCAAGCATTCTCAACCTTCCTAATGCCATGACCCTTTCATACAGTTCCACATGTTGTGGTGCCCACCAAACAATAAAATTATTTTCATTGCTACTTCTTACTGTCATATTGCTACTGTTATGAACCGGGCGGCCTCTGTGAAAGGGTCATTCGCCCCCAAAGGGGTCACAACCCACAGGTTGAGAACCACTGACAAAGAAGGTTCTTAATGATCTGGCCCACATCTCTCTCAACAGCCTGATGTTATTTAACCACTTTCACTGCCTTGAAGACATTATTTATTTTTTGAGCCTCCAGCCTTATAGACTTGATTTTCTGCCAAGAATGCTCACCCTTTTCTACCTACCTGGAAAACTTTTATTTATTTTACAAGCCCAGTGTAAATGTTAGCTCTCTAAGGTAATAATTCTTGATTTACCCCAAGAAATAATTCCATTCACTCACACAAAGCTTAATAAAGCACACTATTTAAGATTATAAGCTTGAGTTAAACAGAGAAGATGCTTAATCAATATATGATGAATAAAAGGAATTTTACCATTCAGAAAAAGTTATACTGAATTTAGAAGCCCATAAAACAGGTGAATTAATAACATTAATAGCATGTCTTACCGTAAGAAAAAGTTAATTCCAAAGTTCCTACTTTGTTTTATTTTGCATAAACAAAAAAAATTAGAGCAAGATCACCTAATCTTACCTTAATAATTTACTGACAAATTAATGAGCAAAATTAAGGAGCATGTCCAAGGACAAAAGTAAAAACAGTAACAAGAGACATGTCTCAGGCAAACATTTTAAATTACTACACTTCTATCTGTACTCTATAGATGGTTAATCCCTAGTCACATGTGGCTATTGAACCACTTGAATTGTGGCTAGACTGGATTGAGATGTGCTATATACCAGATTTAAAAACATTTAAAAAAATTTTAAAGGGGTAGCGCATCATCTAATACCACGTATGTTAATTACACGGTGAAATGATATCTTGAACATAATGGTTTAAACTTTCTGCTCCTTCTTCACCACCTCCCCTTGGAAGTTCTTCATTGCTGCTCTAACTTCCACTCGCATTTACTATTCCAGCCACTAATGGGGTTTTGCTTGTTTTATGTGTCATAGTTTAAATTATTAATCCCCCACTCCATTTCCAACCTAGTTATTCCTCCTCAATTTTACATACTACAAAAGTAAAAATACTCTTGAAAAGTACAGAAAAAAGTTAGCTCGAGTTCCCACCTGCCAGAAAATGAAATGTTCCCGGATAATATTCTTCACAGCTTCATTGCTCCACACATCACGGTTGAGGCACTGGCATGCAAAGTCTTGTACATTTTGAATGTTTATCATCAGCCACTTATTCTGCATCTGGCCACACTCTTTGGCCTGTTAAAGTTATACATGCATTAAACACAATTTCTACTTGGTAGCTAACATTTTTCAGAATTCAGAAGTGCTCCTCTCTTCATATAAACACAGTTTTTTCTCATGTATAACATCTAGTTTTAAGTATAATTTTATAAATTAAGTATAAACATAATTTCTATGTAATCTGCATACATACATATTAATTACACTTTCCATGCATTTCTCAAAGTCAAATGAACTGTTTCTCTTTATTTATCAATTATTACTTTTAAAAGTTGCTGCTGAGTCAATCCTATTTTACCTACAATTGTCAAATTGCATAGTCATTTGTATTATTTGCCTCTATACTACCACATCTTGTTTTCAAATTATTTCTCAGTTATTTTAAACAACCCCCCCACCCAGGACAAAAGCAACAGTTGCTGCTGAGTTAATTCAGACTCCTGGCAACCCCATGTGTATGAGTGGCACTGTTCCCCTCAGCGTTTTATGAAAATAGATTACCAGGTCTTTCTTCCAAAGCTCCTCTGGCTGAACTCAAACCTCTAACCTTTTGGTCAGCAGCCAAGCACATAACTGTCTTTACCATACAAGAACTACTCAATTATTAAAATCTACCATCATCAAGTAGATTCCAACTCATAGTGACTCCATACAGGATTTCCAAGACTGTAAATCTTAATGGGAGCAGGCATCCTTTTTACCCTGTGGAGCAGCTGGTGGGTTTTAATGGCTGATCTTGTGCTGGGCTAGCAGTCCAACATCTAACCCACTTCAAAAACCAAACTCAATGCTCACTCATAGCGACCCTACAGGGGAGGGTAGAAATGCTCCTGTGAGTTCCCAAGACTGAAACTATATGGGAGCAGAAAGCCTTGTCTTTCTCCCAAGGAGCAGCTGGAGGTTTCAAATGGCTAACCCTGAGCTGAGTAGCCCGATGTGTAACCATTACACCACTATGGCTTCTGTCTAACCCACAGCACCACAAATTATTAGCTATTGACAATTTTCTAGAACCAGCCACAGCATTTAGTAATGCTGGATTTTTTGGATTGTTTTTGTTTTAAATCTTAAGAATTATTTTCCTAGGAGTAGATATTAAAATAAAAACAGATTATATACTCAAAAGATGTTTAAAGATGATCTCCAGAAGATTCCCCAGTTCCTAAAACACCTTCAACATGAGTACCCTATATACTCTTTTATAAGCTGACCTGAATATAAGCTGAGGTACCTAATTTTACCATAAAAACGGCATTAAAAATGTGCTGGAAAACTTGGTTTATACACGAATATATACGGTTAAGTACTTTGAGCCATTTCTCATCACCACAAACACTTAAGAAATATTACTGAATGAAGGGGCAGAAGGAACGGCAAAAAACACGAGTAAAGTCAGTCCCTCAACCCTTTACATACGAGAAGTGACACGAAAGCCCTAATTTTGAATCATTTTATCCTCGAACATTATTTTTCAATTTGTTTGACACTGGAAAATTTCAATCAATTAACTCAGTCCAGTAACAACCAAAGAACATAAATTATTTTGTAAATACTGGAAAATATAAGACTAAGAATGGGAAGTTAGCAAAAGAAAAAATCAATATATGAGGTATTCTATTAGTGAGTGGAAAAGGACTAGTATTGAACAGCTTGAATCTGACAATCATACTGGCTTATTATGCTGGTGTGATGATTAATGTTCTTCAATGCACTCTTCTTACCGCCTAACCTCCAGTTACTAGGATGTAAGCCTGCATAAACTACTCTCTGGCCTACTGCCTAACCAACAGATTTTGGGTACATCAATCTGGACAATCACATGACCTAGCAAAAGTCTTCAGTCTGTTGCTTGGCCCAGATTTGGGACTTGCCAGTCCCCACAACTGTGGGAACCAATTCCCTGAAATAAACTATATACCCTGTTTCCCTGAAAATAAGTGTCTTATATTAATTTTTGCTCCCAAAGATGCGCTAGGTCATATTTTCAGGGGATGTCTTATTTTTCCATGAAGAAGAATACAGAACACATTTATTGTTTATTGTTTTATTAAAAGAGACCTCCCTCGCACTTCCTGTCTGCTCCGGCTGCGCCCATCACTACAGTCCAGAGTCCCAGTAGCTTCGGGGCGGGGGGGGGGGGGGGGGGGGGGGGGGGGGCTTATTTTCAGGGGATGCCTTATATTTCAGCAAGAAGCCAAACTTTTTCGGGGGATATCTTACTTTAAGGGAAACAGGGTATATATACTTCACAGATTTTGTACCTCTAGAGAACCCTAACTAAGATAGTACAGAAAGACAAAATAAAAAGGGGGCAGGGTTTAATTCAATATCAAAAACATTTCAAGATCTACTCTAGCAACGACTAACAGTAGGCAAAACTGCTACAAAATACCTCTTTAAAGTGTTAAATAAAAAGCAAGCATGTCATGTTGATGACTAAGGTGTATCTGACCCAAGCCATAGTACTTCCAATGGCCTATTATGCATGTGAAAGTTGGACAATGAATAGGGAAGACCAAAGAAGTGATGCATTCAAATTATGATACTGGAGAAGAATACAGAAAATATCATGCAAATATGTCATGGAAGAAATACAACCAGAATGGTCCCTAGAAGGGAGAATGTCTTGCTTACTTTAGACATATCAGTAAAGACCACTCCCTGCTTTGTAGAGGATCAGTGAAAAAGAGGAAGACTCTCGGAGAGGTGGATTGACAAAGTGGCTGCAATAATCCAGGATAGGGAAATCTACAGACTGTAACTGGATTAATAAGTACCTACAGGTATGGCACAACTTTTCTTAATATGATGGAATTACTGAATTGTATGATATATGAATTATATGCCAATGAAACTCTTAAAAAACAGCAACAATCAGGAGGATGTCACAGGACCAGACAACAATTAGTTCTATTATACATAACAGGTGGCTATGAGTTGGAGGTGACTTGATGGCACCTAATCTTGTTTCAAGAAAGTTTATACATTCTCACAAATACTGTCATGCAATTTTTTTAATGAATCCTCAAGAGAATTATTTTCTAATAGTTACTGATTTAAAAGATTTAGTAAAGATTTTTTTTAAAGTGTCCTTAACTGGTCAAAGGCTTTTTTTTTTTATTTATCATTTTATTGGGGGCTCATACAGCTCTTATCACAATCCATACATACATCAATTCTATCAAGCACATTTGTACATTCACTACCCTCATCATTCTCAAAACATATGCTCTCCACATAAGCCCCTGGCATCAGCTCATTTTTTCCTCCCTCTCCACTCCTCCTTCCCTCAAGAACCCTTGATAATTTGTAAATTATTATTTTGTCATATCTTACTGTCCAACGTCTTCCCTTCACCCACTTTTCTGTTGTCCATCCCCCAGGGAGGAGGTTATATGTAGATCCCTGTAATCGGTTCCCCCTCACTACCCCCCCATTCCCGTATCACCACTCATCACTGGTGCTGAAAGGATCATCCGCCCTGGATTCCCTGTGTTTGCAGTTCCTATCTGTACCAGTGTACATCCTCTGGTCTAGGCAGATTTGTAAGGTAGAATTGGGATCATGATAGTGGATGGGGAGGAAGCATTTATGAACTAGAGGAAAGTTGTATGCTTCATCGTTGCTCCACTCTGACTGGCTCTTCTCCCTGCAGCCCTTCTGTAAGGGGATGTCCAGTTGCCTACAGATGGGCTCTGGGTCGCCACTCCCCCTCATTCACAATGATATGATGATTTTTTTTTTAACATTTTATTAGGGGCTCATACAACTGTTATCCCAATCCATACACACATCAATTGTGTAAAGCACATTTGTACATCGTTTC
>NW_022103914.1:5590149-5599185 GCF_000313985.2 Echinops telfairi
GATGTGCTCCACTCTCTCTTCCTCCCCCTTCATTTGCTCCCGTGTGCTCTGATCAGACATGTCCCCTCTCCCTGAGGTGCAGCTTCAGTGATGTCCTTTGAAATAAATTCTTCTGGGGTAGGGCCAGGCATCCACTTGTTGGGATTGGGGCCAGCCCCTCAGACCTCTCCACTGGTTCCCTACTCCATGCTGGCCAAAGGCTTACTTTAAAATACCCAATTATTCATTCATTTATAATCTCTTTTGAAAACTTATATGCATGCTATGCCTTCACAATGGCATTTATATAAGTTTTAAAAGGGGGTGCAAAATGAATAAACTGCCTTAACTGAAGAAAAACTACTTTGGAAGAAAATTAATTACCACTACATTCTAAAGAAGCAGAATAGACAGTGCATTATCACTATAATAAGGTAAACTGATAGATTCTTACCCCAACTACAACACTGACAATGGGGGAAGAGAGGGGTGCATGAACTAAAATTAAGTATTAGTCCAGATTTTAAAAATAAAGACTCCTTTGTTTTTAAAGTACATTAACTCACTTTCATTTTTCATGCATTCAGACTCATTTATTCAAGAAAACGTATTCAAAAGGGGGAACCCATCATAAGGTTGGTATACAGCCCACCCCCTAGGGGAATAAATAAAAGAAATGTGGGTGAAGGGAGACAACAGACAGTGTTAAGACATGAAATAACAATAATATATACTTGATCAAGGATTCACGTGAGTGGGTGAGGGAGGAAGGGGAAAAGAGAGCAGCTGATACCAAGGGATCAAGTAGAAAATGTTTTGCAAATGTTGATGGCAACATATATACAAGTGTGCTTAATACAATTGAATGATGATTGTCATAAGATTTGTAAGCGCCCCCCAATAAAATAATTAATTTTTAAAAAAGAAAACTTACTCAGTAAGCACTATGCTTCAGGTAGTTAGTTATAGATGCTGGAGTTACTGCAGTTACCAAAATACAAAAATCTGTTCTCATGTCACATACATGGAGATGAACTTTACACTCTCCAAACTCAGAAAGGGCATCATCCACCTTGAAAATTCTATTATTATGAAATTATTGATTCATTTCACTAAAGTATATATTCACATGGTCAACAAGCACATAAAAAAATGCTTAGCCATCTTTAGCAGTAAGAGATACAAATCAAAACCAGAAAATATCACCTCAGCTTTTATGATGGCTAAAATTTTTTTAAAAAGCAACAACAAACAGAAACTAATGTATGTTGGTGAGAATGTTGAGAAACTGGATCCATCCCCCCGCCTCTTTTTTTTTTTTGGATCCCCTTAATTCACTGCTGGTGGGAAGGCAAAGTAATACAGCCACCGTGGGAAACAATTTGGTGGTTCTTATACAGATATATAGAACTACCACTGTTGTTGTTGGGTGCTATTGAGCCGAATCTATTTCCCTGTGGCCCTATATCAGAGTAACACCACCCCATAGGATTTCCTAGTCTAAATCTTTTGGGGAGCTCACAGCCAGGCCTTTTCTCCCACAAAGCAGCTGGTGGGTTCAGAGTGGTTAGTGTGTTTAAAATACCCAACCATCACAAGTATACACAAAAAACTTTTAATACAAATTTTTATTGTAGAACTAATCACAAAAAAATTTTAAATAAAATTGTAGAACAGCCAAAAGGTAGACACAACCAAGTACACATCAATGGACGAACTGATAAATGTAGTACAAACATACATGGGAATACTACTCAGGCATAAAAAGAACTGAGTCTTGATTTATGCTTAAAACACAGCTGAGCCTTGAAAATCTTAAGCTCGGTAAAATGTCAATCACAAAAGGGAAAATATTGTATGATTTCACTTATATGAAGTAACAACAGCCTCAGAAACCTTACATAGGGTTGCTAAGAGTCGGATGGCTAAAGGTTTTTGGTTTATTATCATGAACTTATTTTGTTATTGAATAGGCTCCATTTTTCAGCTTAAATATTTTTACCTGCATTTATATTACCCTATACAGTATACTCGTTTTTTCCCCCAGCACATTTTCAGCAGTTTTTGTGGTAAAATTTGGTGCCTCGGCTGAGATTTGCATCATCTTATACTGGAGTATATACGGTAAGTCCCTGTGTCCACAAAATTCAAAGGGTAGTAGAAAAAGAAGAAACTCTTAAGAAATGTCTCCAATCCAGGACAGACGATTTATACTACCCTGTTTCCCCGAAAATAAGACAGTGTCTTATATTAATTTTAACTCCTAAAGATGCGCTAGGTCTTGTTTTCAGGGGATGTCTTATTTTTCCATGAAGAATAATACGGTACACATTTATTTTTTATTGTTTTCTTAATAGAGACCTCACACTTCCTGTCTGCTCCAGCTGTGCTGCAGCCAGCAGTGAGCTGCTCAGCGGCACCTGCCGCTAAGGTCCAGGGTCCAGAGTTATGGTAGTTCCGGGGCGGTCTTATTTTCAGGGAGGCCTTATATTTCAGCGAGAGGCAAAACTGTTAAGTAGGTCTTATTGGGGGGGGGGGGCCCTTACTTTCGGGGAAACAGGGTAAGTACTCAGCTCAAGGTCTTCCAGTGTTCTTGGCTGTACCAGAAATACACTGAGCGCTTTCCAATAGTAGGGCCTTCACACTCATGTTTGACCTGCTGTGGGTCAGCTCATGGCTCACTTCATTACGACCTTGCCTTCAATCAGGCTTCTACTCCAATCTCATCCTCTCAAAAATCTTCTTAGTAAAACACGCCCCTCTCATCAGTTATAAGCATATATCAATTTTCCTTTAAGAAGAACTTATGCTCTTTAAGGTCCCCAGCAAGTCTTTTCTCTCCTTTCTTACTATGCAATAATATGAAACTTACATATCTATATTTATTGATTTTGTTTATATTCTATTGTTCCTACAAGATCATAAGTTCTCAAACTCATTTGACCTAAGACACGACCTCCTTATCAGGGGGAAAAATACACCCAAAAAACTATTTAGCACCCCCTAGCAACTAAAAGCTTTTGTACTAAAACCCACATTCCAGGATAAATTCTAAGTGTCTGCCAGCTACTTCGGTCATTCTAGTACCTCCCAGGGGAGGGAGGCTTGGGGAGGCTGCTTATAGCCCACTTTTGGAAACACTGCACTAGATTCACTATGTGACAACGAGGGCTTTGTATAACTCGTTTATCTGTATGTCCCTTTGGCAAAACTGCTTATAGTCACCAAGCATCCATTCCCTCCTTCTCCCTTATGAGTAAAAGAACCTCCCAATTTTAGTTAAGTACCCTTGATCTTCCACTGTGTCTTGTATTTAGGCCTGGCCACTTTGCCATGTTCCCTAAAGGCAGAAGTCATGTGTAAACTTCTAGCTTGTGCCTTTAAAAGGAGACGGAGTACCCTTCTCACTCTTCCTCCTTCCTGCTTACTGGGAAGCAAACATGGGGGTAAGTCATTTTGAATCAAGGGCACACAAGATCTAGGGCAGCGGTTCTCAATCTGTGGGTCACAACCCCTTTGGGGGCCTAACGACCCTTTCACAGGGGTCGCCCGATTCATAACAGTAGCAAAATGACAGTTAAACGAAAATAATTTATGGTTGGGGTGTCACCAACAACATGAGGAATTGTATTAAAGGGTCATAGCATTAGGAAGGTTGAGAGCCACTGATATAGGGGATGGCAGAAGAACAAAAACTATACTCCTAATACTTTCATAAAGCAGAACCAGCCTCTCATGGTCAAGTTGATTCCAACTCATAGCAACCCTAAAGGGCAAAGTAAATGGTCTCTGTGGGTTTCCAAAGCTGTAGATCTTTATGGGAGCAGAAAGCCTATCTTCCTCTCTCAGACAGGCTGACGGGTGACCTTGATGTTAGCAACACAACAGAACCCACTATACCAACAGAGCCACCACAGAAGCCTAAATTTTGACTTTGTTTAAGCCTTTAAGCCACAGTTTGTTGTTGTGGTTTAATCTGGTATCTATCGCATGTAGTGGAATCTTTGTCCCAACAAACACAATCCCTGTCACCTAGAACAAGGGTAGAACAAGGGTAGGCAAACGTTTGAGACGGAGGAGCCAATCATGTCCCTCACAACAATTTAAAAATTATCCGAGAGCCATAAATACAGTTTAAAAACAAATGAAATCACTATTATCTGAATAGTATCCTTTAAATGAAGCTATAATAGTTTTATTTTTATTTGCAATTTTATTTCAGAGCCACATGTACCTACTAAAAAAGCTGCATGTGGCTCTTGAGCTGCAGTTTGCCGACCCCTCATCTAGAACAAGAATGCGCAATAGAAGGAATTTAATAAACAGTTACTAGATGGGCAAGTGAATTAACCAGTCTCTCATCCAGTTAGCATGAGCCAGACCCACTGAATAAGACCACGGTTATTTAATGTCAAGTAACTTTCGTTTCTAACCCTGCAAAAATACGGCTCAGATCTCTATCTGATCTGATAAGGTGATAGCGCTGGGACTTGCCTGAGCGGCCAGCAGGGGGTGTCTTTCTAATTTTCAATATTCAGCTGGATTTATCTTTAATCATAATGACATGCCTACTTTATCCTTGGAGTGTTTACATCTATTTAAAGATTTTTAAATGGTAATGTTTAGTATTATCAGAGAAAAAACAGATTATTGCATGCAAACAATACTGATCATAGAAAAAAACTAGGTGATAAAGCTTAAGAAAATGAACTGCACTTCAGAAAACACTATCAAGAGATTCAAATTTTCCCTCAGTGAACAAACAGCAAAGAAATTGTTTTTCATGAGTCCAAAGTAACTAAATTAAACTAAGTTCTGCGTTTTGGATTAAACCCTACGGCAACTCAGAAGGCTAATGAAATTGGGGGAAAATGTCAAAACACACTCAGATCCTTTTGTCCATCATTTTACTGTGATTACTTCTTGAGGACTGTATGACCACCAGGATACCAGAGAGGATACCGAAGCAGTCACATAAAGACCATGAAGGAACGAACGATAAGCAAGCTGAGGAGACAGTTACCTTGCTATCTTTTAAGAGATACATAAACATCAATTAATTCCCTTAACTTCAGCCTATCACATGAAAGGGAAAAAAATCCTTGTTAGTTCAAATCACCATCATATGGGTTTCCTATTGCCTGCAGCCAAACATTTTCAAATTTCACAAGTCAGAAAACTGAAATTCAAGCTTGCTGTTATGTTTCTGTCTCCCTTTAAGCTAGTATAAAAATGTCAAAGATATAGCATCTGGGGTCTTAAAGGTTTGAAGATAAACAAGCGGCAATCTAACTGAGAAGCATCAAAGCCCAAATGGAAGAAGCACACCAGCCTGTCTGACCACGAGGTGAAGAAGGGACCAGTTATCAGATATCAAAGAACTAAAAATCATATCAGTGAGTGCCCACCTTCCTGATACAATCACTGAAGACAAACGTTTGCATAAGCAAATGTGGTGAAGAAAGCTGATGGTGCCCAGCTATCAAAAGATATACCGTCTGGGGTCTTAAAGGCTTGAAGATAAGCAAGCGGCCAACTAGCTCAGAAGCAACAAAGCCCACATGGAAGAAGCACACCAGCCTGTGTGACCACGAGCTGTCGAATGGATCAGGTATCAAGCATCAAAGAACAAAAATATCATTGTAAAAGTGGGTGAGTGCAGAGTGGAGACTCAAAGCCCATCGGTAGGCAACTGGACACCCCCTTACTGAAGGGTTGTAAGGAGGAGATGACCCAATCAGGGTGCAGGGTAGCAACGATGAAACATACAACTTTCCTCTAGTTCTTAAATGCTTCCTCCCCCCCACTATCAGGATCCCAATTCTACCTTACAAATCTGGCTAGACCAGAGGATGTACATTGGTACAGATAGCAACTGAAAACACAGGGAATCCAGGACAGATGACTCCTTCAGGACCAGTGGTGAGAGGGGCGATGCCTGGAGGGCGGAGGGAATGCGGGGTAGAAAGGGAGAACCGATTATAAGAATCTACATATAGCCTCCTCCCTGGGAGATGGACAGCAGAGAAGAGGGCAGGGGGAGATGTCGGACAGTGTAACTTATGACAAAACAATAATAATTTATGAATTATGAAGTGTTCATGAAGGAGGGGGAAGGGGGGAGGGAGGGGGGAAATGAGCAGCTGATATTAAGGGCTAAAGTAGAAGGAAAATGTTTTGAGAATGATGAGGACAACAAATGTACATATGTGCCTGACACAATGGATGGATATATGTATGGACTGTGATAAGAATTGTACGAGCCCCCAATAAAATAATTTTTTTAAAAAAGTCAAAGGACAATTTTTAAAACAATCAAAATTCATTCTCAAATATGTAGCTGGCACACAAAATCTTTTGTTATTCTGTGGACTAGTTCATCATAACAGATCAAACTTGAATGAAATTTAGTTGATTTACATTTATAGAAATGATACATGATTCAAACGAGCACTGACACATTAGTCAATACTCAAAAAGTTTAAATACTTCCACAGAAGAATATATCCTAACTAAAATCATGTATTTAACAAATATTATTCTCCTATTAAGCATCAGAGATTGAGCCCCAGATTATTCATGAGAAAACAAGTTCATTCCCCCTGTGGACACAGTGGGCTACACACCAAGCTGCTAACCACAAGCTCAACAGTTCAAACCCACTGGTCATTTGGCAGGAGAAAGATGTGGCTATCTGCTCCCATACAAACTTGAAGTTTCAGAAACCCTACGAGACAGTTCCACTCTGTTCTGTGGGGTCAGAATTGAGTCGATGGCAGTGATTCTATTTTTTTGAGGGCCCGCATTAAGCTTATAATCTAGCAGAAAATCAAATAAACCTGCTCAAGGTTTTTCTTTGGCAATAGATAAAACTAAACCAAAAAGAACTATGACGTTGACTATATTCTACAACTAGAGTATTCTTTTGAAATAAACTAGGATCTCCATAAAAATATGGGCAAAAGATACCTACCAACAATTTACAAATTAGCTAACATACAAATACTGCCTCAGTAGTAATCAAAGATCAAGTTTAAGTTTAAAAAGAGTTTCGTCCCACATGCAATCTTAAATACTGCTGGTAGAAAGTAATTTTAGATATATCATTTAGTAATACTAAAGATGTCAATATGCTAATGATATTTTGATTGTTCTTACGGGGAAAAATGACATTAAAAATGCGGAAGGAGTCACAGTTAAGGTTTAAAACAACTTACCGTTTCAAAGCTGCCTTTGTGCATCAAGTCAATGGGTGGCCGGAATAGATCAGCAAGGGTAGTTAGTTTCTTATCTATTGCTCCTCCGTTTCTTAATTCTTGTTCTTGCCGAACTGCAACACAGCAGAATTAGCCATATAATACTATCAGGAATCGCAACAAAACATAAAAACTGAAGCAATTATTACAAAGATCTAATGCTGTTACTGAAACAAAAGGTTAATTAGTCCTAAGACTCCTTCTACATTCAAAGGGAAGAATAAACACAGAAACTGAATTTAAAATGACGTCAATCAAAATCAAGTTCTTCAAATCTTCAAAACTAACTAGCACAAGAAAAACCTCCTGTTTCATCTGTTTCTGAGTATGATCTTAATTCCTTTTCTATTGTCTCTCCTTACATTTCCAATTTTAAAAGATTCTGGCAGTGAGAGCTGATGCTCACCATGTCACAGGATTTCCTGGGTGACATCAGTCACTCTGGTTGCCCTTCAATTCTCTCTGAAAATTCTAAAACCTGTTTGTACCGCAATGAGCTCGTTATACTTCAACTACAAAACCAAGCATGGTCCAAGAGTTTCTCATATATTCTCTCAGTGGAACGTCTTTCTTTAAGATTCCGTTGCTAAATGACTATGACATACTCAAAACATGTCAAGACCTTCATCATAACTTATTCTACAGACATATAAACTATTCCGAAACAACTAAGAACAGGTGTTAGCCAAAATCTTAATAGTAACTGGGAGGTGGTGAACCTTTTTCTTTTAGACAGGGCTTCAAAACTTATGTGGAAAAGTAGATTAAAAAATAGTGGAATTCATTAGTTCCCTCGTATTTTTAAATCCCCTACATAAGCATTTTCATTGTGGTCATTTCTTCCATTGGTATGTATTACAATCCTGAGGGAAATCAGTTTTTATTATACTCAGCACTTAAGTGCTTATTCAGATGCTGATTATCTAAATTTATAAATTACCAGGCTTCTTATATAATCTCCACTGTTCATATTATGTTGCTATCACCAAGTAAAGTAAAGCAAAACAAAAGTTGGACCAATTGTTCGAGCATTAATAGTAATCATAAACAGACTTAACTCATACTTCCACTTTTTAAATAGGTAAATTTTCAAAGTAATTAGGTTTAGTATTTTAAAAGTATGCAAAGCAAAGCAAGACCTCAACCTATCAGGGAATAAATGGGTACTTCCCTCGATTCCTCATGGCTTCTTCTGTTTGAGAAAGAGAAGTTCCTGACTTAAGTTCTAAATTGCATTTAACTTCACTTTAAAGTGTACAAATGGGGTTCTCAAACTAACAAGTCTTAGAACCCCACCCCTTATTTGTCAGTTTATCATACGGTGGGTGGCTTGAGTGTTGCTGGGAGCTATGTCACCAGTATTTCAAATGCCAGCAGGGTCACCCAAAGTGAACAGGTTTCAGTGGAGCTTCCAGACTCCGAATAAAGACAAGGAAGGAGGACTCGGCTCCCCACCTTAGAGGAAGAAGTCACTGAAAACCTTTTGCATAGCTTCGAAGCATTTTCAAATACTGGCAGCCTAAACAAAGGAAGCAGAACACCGCCAGAGATACTGCCGGCAGATGGACCCCTCAGCTCCAAGGGCACTGCAAATGTGGCCGAAGAGGAAATGCTTTCTTGGAGGGGAGTTGACCACGGTGATGAGAGTCTTGTAAAGCACTTGTTTAATCTGTGGAAGTGAAGCCTTCAGGGTCTTCATTTGCTCTTGGGGCATGATTCAAGGTAAAGAGAAACAGCTACAAAAATTATCCAATGATTGAAACTTGGAATGCGACAGTTGACCTGATGAGCTGTGGGAGGA
>NW_022103914.1:5599909-5616432 GCF_000313985.2 Echinops telfairi
GGTATTGCTACTCTCATTATTGGTCCTGAGGGGTTTATCTGTCCTAGATTCCCTGTGTTTCCAGCTCTTATCTGTACCAGTGTACATCCTCTGGTCTAGCTAGATTTGTAAGGTAGAATTTGGAGTTTGATAGTGGGGGGAAGCAGCATTAAAGAACTAGAGGAAAGTTATATGTTTCATTGGTGCTATACAGCACCATTGGCTCATCTCCTCCCCGCAACCCTTCTGTAAAGGGATGTCCCATTGCCTTCTCCACTCTGCACTTCCCTCCATTCACAATGATATGATTTTTTGTTCTTCGATGCCTAATACCTAATCCTATCAACACCTCATTATCGCACAGGCTAGTGCACTTCTTCTATGTTAGCCTTGTTCCTTCTCAGCTAGATGGTCGCTTGTTCATTTTCAAGCTTTAAAGACCCCAGACGCTATATCTTTTGATAACCAGGCACCATCAAGACAAAGCCAAATATTTTAACAAAATGTGCAAGTACCTAGAACTAGAAAACCAAAGGAAAATAAATGCTGAGCATATCTGAAACTGAAAGAACTCAAGAAAAAAATCAAGCCTCAAACTGCGATTTTGAAAGATTCTATATGCAAAATATTGAATGATGCAGGAAGCATTCAGAAAAGATGGAAAGAATACAGTCATTGCATCAGAAAGAACTAGCCAATAGTCCACCATTTCAGGAGGTAGCAGATGAGAAAGAACCATTGGTGATGAAGAAGTTCAAGCTCAACTGAATGTACTAGCCAAAAACAAGGCTCCAGGAATAGATGGAATACCCATTAAATTGTTTCAAAAAGCTGAAGAAGCACTGCAAGCACTCACTTGTGTATGCCAGGAAATTTGGGAGAAAGCTACCTGGCCATCTGACGGTAAGAAATCCCTATTTGTGCCCATTCCAAAGAAAGGTGACCCAAAAAAATGCTCGAACTATAGAATGATATCATTAATATTGCACATAAGTAAAATTTTACTTAAGATCATCCAACAACAGTTATAGCAGAAGTGCCAGATGTTCAGGCCAGATTCAGAAGAGGACGTGGAACAGGATTATCATTGCTGATGCCAGATGGATCTTGGCTGAAAGTATAGAACACCAGAAAGATGTTTACTTGTTTCATTAACCGTACGAAGGCATTTGACTGTGTGGGCCACAGTCTTCCCTTGAGAAGAATGGGAATTCCAGAACACTTCATTGTGCTCATTCAGAACTTGTACATGGATCAAGAGGCAGTTATGCAAACAAAACAATGGACTACCACGTGGTTAAAAATCAGGAAAGGTGTGAGTCAGGGTTGTATCCGCTCACACTTGTTTAATCTATATGCTGAGCAAATCATCAGAGAAACTGGATTTTATTAAGAAGAATGTGGCATCAGGATTGGAGGAAGGCTTATTAAAAACCTGCAGTTTGCAGATGACACAACCTTGTTCACTGAAAGTGAGGAAGAACTGAAGCACTTGCTGTTGAAGATCAAGAACTGCAGCCTTCAGTATGGATTAAAACTCAATGTAAATTGGTCCTCACGAATGGACCAATAGGTAACACGATAAACAGAAAAGATTGATGTAGTCAAGGACTTTGTCTCACTTGGATCCAAAACCAAAGATCATGGAAGCAGCAGTCAAGAGATCAAAAGATATACTGCAGTAGGTAAATCTGCTGCACAAGACTTCTTTCGAGTATTGAAGAGCAAGGACGTTACTATGAGGACTAAGGTGCACCTGGCCCAAGCCATGGTGTAACAAAGTGCACCATATGCCTGTGAAAGTTGGACACTGCATCAGGAAGACTGGAGAAGAATGGTTGCATTTGAATTGTGATGCTGCAAAAGATTATTAAAAGTACCATGGACCACTAAAAGGACAAACCAATCTGTATTAGAATAAGTATAGCCAGAGTGTTCCTTAAAGTCAAGGATGTGGAGATTTTGTCTCATGTACTTTGGACACATTGTCAGGAGAGACCGATCCCTGGAGAAGGACATCATGTTTGGTAAAGTGGAGGGGTGGTAAAAAAGAGGAAGGCCCTCAACAAGATAGATTGACACACAATGGGCACAGGCATAACTGTGAGGACCATGCACAAGACCACACAGTGCTTGGTTCTGCTGTGCATAGGGTCACTATGGGTCAGAGCCAACTTGATGGCACCTGACAACAAGAGCCTTAGAATCTGTAACAATGCTTTAATTACAAAAGGTGTTTCCTTCAGAACTCAAAACTGTACTTATTATTATTAAATTGCACATGGAAGAGGTAATGCATGATTACACTGCACTCGGAAGAGGTAAATGATAAAAGTAGTAGGTAGTAAAGTGGCTCATAGATACCTACTAGTTTCAGTTTGAAAATCCCGGAAACCATCAAATATTGAACGTGCCGGCCGTCGTCTTTTAGGTGCTTTGGGAAGAAAAACAGAGTTGATTAATAATTTTAAAATATTAATTTTGAAAATTAGCTCTAGAATTTAACTATAAATATTACAATAGATTCGTAATGGTACCCTCCTTCCAAAAAACTTAAACTTTCAAGTTATAATTTAAGTAACTATCTTTAGTCTATCTCATTTTATAAGTGAGGAAATTAAGGCCCAGCTATGAGACTTGCTTAAACGTGCATTAAAAAAAAAATCTACTAATGATATCAGGAAGAAAGATTTTGAGTATGACTCCACATAGAGATGAAGCTACATAAATGCTTAACTACTCAATTTAGGTCTAAGGTGGTGGTTCTCAACTTGTGGGTCGCAACCCCATTGGGGGGTCAAACGACCCTTTCATAGGGGTCACCCAATTCATAACAGTAGCAAAATTACAATTACGTAGCAACAAAAATAATTTTATGGTTGGAGGTTCACCACAATATGAGGAACTGTATTAAAGGGCTGGGACATTAGGAAGGTTGAGAACCACTGGTGTACGGGGTATGCCAATCTTAAATTCTAAACTATTACATTTTGAAACATCTTAGTAAGTGCACACATTTAGACTTCTAAATACGAAACATTTTTAAATTTGAGGAGAAAAAAATATCCCAGTTATCCAATGCTTTAATTACAAAATACTCCCTAAAAAGAATCAAAGTCCCTGATATCTCTGTAAAGTGTATACTAGCCAATCATAAAGTATTTCACACATATGGTTGAGACTGCAATAATCAGAGCAACATCTTCCTATGTGCATGTATTCTTAAGCTTAAGAAAAATTATCAGACCATTTATATATATATTACAACAAATATAGACCTTTAATGATTCTTTCAATTTGGGTAAGTTATTAAGTTGGCTTAAAAGTCTGGTCAGCATCACAGTAGACCAATGTTTCAAATCATAATCATTAGCAAGATCAAATATGAAACAGTATAAAAAAGATGCCAGCATCTTTTCTGACAGGCTGCATATACCATTAAGTAGTGTAACTATCTCTACCTAAGACTACTGAGTATGTGTATATCAGTATTTATGTTAAAGAATCATATTATCTGGGAAAAAGGATTTGAAAAAAGGTTTTTGCAATGCATTTTTTCCAATAAGCATTACTTGTACGTGGCTTTCTTTTTTTCTATTTAAAAACATGGCAGGGGATCTTTAAGTGATCCGTGCGCACGCGTCAACTTCCTTTTTTTTTTTAACCGGCTGGAATCATGGAGGCTGTCGCAGAGAAGAAGAAGGCGGCCCCTGCTGTTCCAGAGACCCTTAAGAAAAAGCGAAGGAATTTCGCAGAACTAAAGATCAAACGCCTCAGAAAGAAGTTTGCCCAAAAGATGCTTCAAAAGGCAAGGAGAAAGCTTATCTACGAGAAAGCTAAGCACTATCACAAGGAATACAGGCAGATGTACAGAACTGAAATCCGAATGGCTCGGATGGCGAGGAAAGCTGGCAACTTCTATGTGCCTGGAGAGCCCAAGCTGGCGTTTGTTATCAGGATCAGAGGTATCAATGGTGTGAGCCCCAAGGTTCGCAAAGTGCTGCAGCTTCTTCGCCTTCGCCAGATTTTCAATGGCGCCTTTGTTAAGCTTAACAAGGCTTCAATTAACATGCTGAGGATTGTGGAACCATACATTGCATGGGGGTACCCAAACCTGAAGTCGGTGAATGAACTCATCTACAAGCGTGGTTACGGCAAAATCAATAAGAAGCGTATTGCCTTAACAGATAACACTCTGATTGCACGGTCTCTTGGTAAATATGGTATCATCTGCATGGAGGATCTGATTCATGAGATCTATACTGTTGGGAAACGTTTCAAAGAAGCAAATAACTTCCTGTGGCCCTTCAAATTATCTTCTCCGCGAGGTGGGATGAAGAAAAAGACCACCCATTTCGTAGAAGGTGGAGATGCAGGCAACAGGGAAGACCAGATCAACAGACTTATTAGAAGGATGAACTAAGGTATCTCTCTGCCATGATTATTTTTGTAATCTGGTCTCTTAATAAAACAGTGACTGCTTTCAAGTGGAAAAAAAATAAAAAAATAAAAAACATGGCAGGGAAGGCATTCCTTTCAATCTTAGAACTATTTTGATCTAGCAGGAATACAATCTGACAAAGAAACTGTGTAAAATTAGTTATCTGGTATTTTTTTAATCATGATAATTAAGAAAGCAAGGGTTCCCTACATGAGGAGGCTTCAAAAAGTTTGTGGAAAAAGTGAAATTTTCCCCATGAACTTTTGATGTTCCCTTGTATAATGATAGACACACAGACCAGTCAGTATAAAAGAATTCAGAGAATAAAAATTAAGTCACACATGTTCAACTGATTTTCAACTGGAGCTAAATTCAATCTTTGGGGAAAGAAGAGTTTCTTCAATAAACGGTGCTGGAAAAAATTGGATATGCAAAAGAATGTACCAGGACCCAATTCTCACGTCATAAACAAAAACAAATTAAATACAGACACAAGTCTTAATTTGAATATAAATTCCCATTAGAGAACAGGCTAGACAAGAACATCAAGTTTTTGTGATAGGTTATTAGATGTTGTTAGGTAATCCACTACCACAACAGAGGCACAAGCAGTAAAACATAATACAGAAAATCCTATTTCTGTACCACAAAAAAAAAAAAAGTGACATAGGAAGAACAAAGATGGAGAAAATCATTGGGAACAATATATTGGAAAAAAGTCCAAAATCCAAAATTCCTACAATACTTCTAAACTTGGCAAGAAAAAAGACAACCTACGAAAAATAGGTGAAGAACTTGAACTCACATTTCACCAAGAATATTATTCAAATGGCCATAAGGCACATAAAGATACTCAAAGTCATCAGCCATTAAAAAAACAACAACATTGCCAAGGAGTCCGTTCTGATTCGTAGTGACTGTACATGGGTTTTTCCAAGGCCATAAATCTATACGAGAGCAGATCTTTCTCCCTCAGAGCAACTGCTGGGTTTGAATCTCAGTTAATAGTCCAGCACTTACTCTACAGCACCACTGATCTCAATTCTGCAACTATGAGACAGAGAAGGCTGTACCCTATGGAAGAAAACGTTTGCCTGTGTATAGGTTGGTGGGTATGAGCCACTGACTTTTTGACCTTTAGGTTATTAGCTGAGCATTTTAACTCCTGAGTCACCAAGATCCTCTTTAACAGCCATTGTTGTTGTTGCTGTCAAAATGACCCTATGCACACCAAAACAAAATACGGCCTGGTCCTGCACCATCCACACAATTGTTACTCACATCTGAGTTATTGTTGCAGCCACTGTGTTAATCCATTTTACTGAGGGGCTACCTCTTTTTCATTAACCCTGTACTTTAACATGTATGTCTTTTTCAGAAACTGGTGCCTCCTGATAACAGTCCAAAGTACAAGAGACAGAATACTGATATCCTCCCTGCTAAGGAGCGTTCTGGCTGCAGTTCTTCCAAGGCACACTTGTTCTTCAATATGACAATAATCTCCATCAAACCCATCGTTCAAACAGATCCACTCATCTTTGGTTTTCTTTATACCTTGATCCAGTTTTTACACTCATATGAGGCAACTGAAAATATTGCTTCCACTAGATGCTTCTTGGTCTTCAAAATGCCATCTATGCTTTTTAATATTTTAAAGAAGTCTTGTGCTGCAGATAAGTCCAATGTATTTTGTCATATGATTTCTTGGCTCCTGCTCCCATGGGTGTTGATCGTGGATCTGAACAAAATGAAATCCTTGACAACTTCAAACTTTTCTTCGTTTACCACGGTGGTGTCTACTGGTACCGTAATGAGGATTTTGGTTAGGGGAATTCAAACTAAAAGCTGTAGTCCTTGAGCTCTGTCAGTGCTTCAAGTCCTCTTCACTTTTAACAAGCAAGGTTGTATCACAATCTGCCTATCAAAGGTTGTTAGTATGCCTTCCTCCCACGTTGATGCTATATTTTTCTTCCTATCAGCTAGCCTTGCGCAGAATACAGATTAAATACATATGGTAAAAGGATACAACCCTGACACACAACCTTCCTGATTTTAAACCTTCTTTTCCCTATGATTATTGCCCACTCTTTCCTCCAAACTTTTTTTTGTTTTTGCACAATCAAACTTCTCAAAAAAGAGGCGATGCCTGCTCCTCCACTGCCTTATCTCCCATCCTTGCAAACACTAGGCCACGGACCTGCTGTGGTAGCAGCAGCAACTGCCAGACCCCCACTTCCATCCAGTCACACAGCCTTCAAGGCCCAGACTAATCATCTCCACCACCCTAATGGCCAGGTGAAAATAAGCTAAGAGTCAGACTCATCTCTTTCCCAGGAGTTGAAAGACAGAGGGAAGGCCCTTCAGCCATGGACTTGAGAGGAAAAGGTCCTCAGCATCACAGTGATGAATCCTGTGCAGACTCAGGCATAGCCAAAAGCCACCAGTAAGCCAAGGGAGAATGGTGTGGAGCAAAGAATCACCCAGGGACAACCAAGTGGGCCCAATGAGAGAAACACAGAGAGAAGCCACTATTAGCTCTTAACCTCACTACATTTCCAGCTACTAGGAAATCCAGGAGCCCCACCATCATTTTCAAATAACCTCACTCCCCCTTTTCAGAGGTATAAACTTCAATTGAGTCTGTATTCCACGCAACCATGGAAGAGAAAAGCTCTGACTGAAACAGCCCCTATCTTATACAACTTGCCTCTTACATAAGAGATTCCCTCCTACTGTTCAAAGGACTGCTTCGAGATCTATATACATGTTCTGTAAGGGCACATTTAAGTGTTCTAGATTTCCATTCTTTAGTATATTGCCATGGTTTGTTATGATCCACACTGCCAAATGTTTTTATATAATCAACAACAAAACAGCTTTCTGGTATTCTGTGCCTTCACACAAATTCCATCTAACATTTGCAAATGGGTATCAGAACAATCTGCTCTTCAATGTAGAGCGACAAAGTTGGAAAAGAACAAAGGATTTTGATAGCCTTTTCAGATACCTGTGGACATCTTTGATAATATACCGAAACTCAAAAAGTGGTAGTTTCTTAAGAATTAGTTGCAAAGTTAAACTTATCAATTAACTTTTCATCTGTTCCATTAAAATCCACTAGTGTATATGGTAGGCATTTGCTAAGATGACCCCAGTGATTTTTACATCCTATATTCACATTCTATGTATGAATTGCATGGACAGAATTTAATGACTTGCTTGTGTTGAATAAAGTGTGGCAGAGGTAATTGAATAGATTTCACTTCTAAAATTAGATTATATTTTGGGCTACCCTCTCTGGCTTTCTCCTTTACTGTGTGGTAAGAAGTTGCTGTCTCTGGTCAACAGTCACATGAATTATCTTGGAAGCAGATCCTTCCCTAGTCAGGTTTCTGAGATTACTATGGCCCTGGCTATACCTTGACTAACACCTTTATAGGAGACCCTGAGCCAAAGGCATAATGACCCAGCTAAGGCACAGTGGATTCCTGGACTAAAGAAAATGAAATAACAAATGTGTTTTTATGTAACTTTGGAGCTTTAGAGTAATTTGTTGTAGACCAATAGGAATCTAACACAGTGTGCTTCGCACTCTATGGATCTTTTACCTATGCACAATTTTATAGCAGCATACAGTAGCCCTTTGACAATCTCTGTTAACCATGTTATATAACTATGTCCAATATTAATGTCATTATACATTTTTTTAGATCACATCTGTTAATATCATCATCACGGGTCTCATCAGAAAGTCTAAAGCGGTCATACTCACCAGGGTGGAAACAAAGGCCCTAAAAGAGATGGACTGACAGAGTGGCTATAACAATGGGCTCAGACATAGTAACAATTGTGAAGATGGTAAAGGGACCTGGCAGTTGTTCCTATTATACATAGGCTCACTATGTCTCTGAACCAACTAGATGGCAACAACACCCCAAGCCCAAAGAACTATGGTGTGTTCGCAATCTTTCAAGAAAAACTGTGTTTTGTGAAAAAAGCAGCTAGCTACGCTCACAAATCAAACAACAGAAGTACTTTTCCTTAAGGCAACTATCATACTTTAGTATGCAAAAGTGCTTTATGCACACATCCTATCTTATCATACAGAATATTAAAAAGATACCTATCCAAGGGTCAAGATCTAATAAAATAGCTGCCATCACGTCATTAAGAACGTCATTAAATAAAACTACATCCTTTCACCACCAAACGTTTGTGAGTGTGTGACTAACTCAATAACTAGCAGCAGTGTGGTATCACTGTTTTGATTCCACTAAGATGATATCGGTGAAATTCACCATTACTTTTAAACCATTGGCGCAAATGTCAACACAGGAAAAAGAACAAAGACTACATTAACATTATTATGAAAATATTGACCTTCTGAAAGGTTATCAGAGAACTCAAATCACACAAATTGCTGCTTTAATTAACAATGATAAAACATAGTTTTCTAGAGACCCTTGTCAAGTTATAATAAGGTCGAACTAACAATGAAAGTTAGAATTGGCTTCCTAACTGCATAAAGTCATTCTCATCCTAATTCTCATCTTTTTCCTTAATATTCAACAATCCAGAAGTAAAAGGAGAGTAGAGTGTCAATGGAATTTTTCTGCCTCTTTTGTTCAAATGCAAGATAGCACAGAAACCATTTCCTGTAATTTTCTCCATTCAAAGAGCCTGTTTTTTTCCTTAAAAGAAAATAAAGCTCCCAAGGACACTGTTCCTCCACTCCAAAATATTCATAACATTTATATAAAAAAATAAAAATTATGAAAAATACCTCATTTCTTATGGTATGTAACAGCACAATGATTGGTTGAACTGAACAGTCCAGAAAACATGTGTACACTTTGGCATGGCATGCAGATCTTACAGATTTCTTCCATCCACTTTTACGTTATTTCTGAATACGGCGGGTGTGTTCTTTTATTCACGTCACAATCAAATTCCAATACTACCTAAAGGTCTAGTGATATGATTTATTTAACTTTAAACATCTTTTTCTTATAAATTAGTTCTCTAGGTTACCTAAAACCTTTTTATATAGGTCTCCTGTTCTCAACTTTCAATATAAAGTATTTCTCTGGGTTATTGTTCTTCATATGTACAATATACATTGCTTATCTATTTGCTCAGCCAGATTAAAACTCTATCTTCTATGTTCTTAAATTAAGACTTAAAATACTTCGTTCATAAATGGAAAACAAGTTCATTAAACTAAAACTATAAATTTCCTTTAAATCTTACTGAAGGCCCTATTCACCATGTACCAGATTGATATGCTTTAAGTTAGGAGGTACTGTTTCCTTTGTTCAAAATAGAAATAGCACTTCTGAAAATTAAGAAAGAGGAACAATTAAGTCTATCAAGACAGTAATATGGTAATTTAGCAGGAATCTAGAAAATAAAACATTATCTGAGTTTTTTATCTAGAAACAGATTTGTTTCCATTACAAGGCTGTATATATTTTTTTGGCTAACTTTGCTGATTTTTGGCCTTCTGCAATAAGTACCAATTTTTTCAATCTGGCTCATTCCTAGCTAATTGTGAAATTTTCCTGAAAGGAGTAAAAAATTCAAGAGACTCTACTTGAAATAACAATATCTCATCAAGCTTTCATGTATCTCCATAGTTTTATTAAAATCTATGGGTACCAACACAGCCACATACATGTAAAAAGGGCAGACTTACCACCAAACAGAGGTTCTGGTTCCACGAGTATTTCCTGCTTTTGAGGAATTGGGGCACGAACTTCTTCTCTATATAAAAGGAAAAAAACACAATTAAAAGTCCTGTTATCTGTTATCTTTGTTAACTATTTATAAATATATTCTAATTACAAATAAAATAAAAACCGGACTTGGTGACTGTAGATATCATGTTAACTCATAATTGTTATATGGCTTCCATACAGAGGCTACCTGGAATAAAAAGAATCTGACAGAGATGGCTTAAATGTTTTATAAAAAAAAGAGAGCAAAGAAATAAAAAATATTTTCCTTTCCCTCTCAAGTTCTCTATCAAAAACTCTTTAAGCAAAAAAACAAAAACAAAAACCAAAAAACAACCAAATAGGAGAAAGTGAACAGAAAAGTATAGGCTTACCATATTTTTCACATATACAAGGGGATACCTCAAAAAAAAACAACCAGATGTGATGTGAGAGGGATAGTGTATTTGGAGTTCATTCCACCAGGTCAGACTGTTAATCAAGCTTTCTATTTAGAGGTTCAGAAAAGATTGTGTAACAGTGTGCAACAAAAAAGGCCTGATTTGTGGCAGATGGGGGAACTGGCCTGCCACCATGACAATGTACTTGCTCACGCAGCCATGTCAACGTGCCAGTTTTTGGCAAAAAACAGCATGTCTCTCTTGCCCCACGCATCTTACTCACCTGACCTCACTCCATTTGACTTCTTTTTGTTTCCATGAATATAGAGGGACATGAAAGGACAGCAATTTGACTATGTAGAAGAGGTGAAGAAAAAAATGAGGGAGGTGCTGTCAGCCATCCAAACAGATGAGTTTGAAAAATGTTCCAAGAATGGAATCACAGATATGACAAATGTATTAAGTGTAATGGAAAGTACTTTGACAGTGATACAGTTGTTTGATAAAACAATTTAAATACATAGCTTTTTTTGGGGGGGTGGGGATTCCTATTTGTTTGGTTTCTGTTCCCCTTCACAATGTACCCACAAATAGCACACACAGGAAACTACCATAGTTTGAAAAAAATGTATAACACATTATTAGTTTAGATATGGTAATAAAAATCAAAATTACATACATCAAGTAATATAAACTTAAATAAAAATGTATTAAAATAAATTTCAACAGGCAATAAATTTTATACATTTTGTGAAGGCTAACAAAGGTATTATTTTGTTATTTATACTAATTACTGCAGTGTTTTCTTCTGCTGTGCTGAGTTGGAACTGAGTCAATGGCATCTAACAACAACACATACAAAACAAAAAAAAATAGTATCACTCATCTTCTGGAAGCATATAAATTCTTCACAAATATTACTAATCTCTTTCACTGACAAACACTTATTTAAATAGACTTAATAATGCTGTTTGTTCCTTTAAAAACTTGTACTGTTATTTTATAATTTTTATCTCAGCTATTAAATTAACATCCATAGCAAATAATCATGTAATGTTTTAAGTCTTTTTCCTGTTCTTATATAAGACGATTCCTTGCTTTTGGTATCTCATAAAAACTGAGTCATATAGGTTTAAGAGTTTAAAATTTCATTAAAGATCTTTTACAATTTTTGTTCAAAAGCTAATGGTTTTCCTTTGAACAGAGTTTATCTATAAAGACTGTTGGAATTTTGCCCAATACTTCTTTTCAAACTATTAATATCAAATGTAAAGGGTAAAAGCACCAAGACTCTTTGCTATCTATTACCATTCTCTATATAGTATACCTTTCATATACTGGAGCTTCTAATGATTGACATGTAACTTTTTAAGTATAGAAGACAAGAATTTTCCCTAAAATTTCATGGCACCTAAAAATTGTCATGGGGCATTGCACAAAATTCTAGAATTGGTAAATTTGAGCTTTATTATGCATTACACTTCTCTATCTGCTACTTAACTGCTGTGCCAATTTACAATTTACACTTGTTTCTTTACCTATAAAATGTTAATAATAATGTCATACTAAAGGTTCTTTTGAGGATCAAATAATAGATGTAACAGATCTATTATATACCAAATTTAAATCTTATATATATTTCATATGGTGCTTTTAAAAATGCTATCAAACTTTAGTATTTTCAAAAGCAGAGAATTAGTCTAACTGATAAAAATATAACCATTCAAGTTAGGCAAGGGGGTATACTCCTAACAATAAAGAATAAATTCATACTCTGTGTGTGGTCTGACAGTGGAGACACTTGCTGAACTGGTACTGGGCTCTTCAGCGATTCCTCCACCATCCAAAAACATAGTGACTGCCATCTCCAAATTGTTGTTGCAGGCTTCCAGCATATGTTTCCCTACACTTTCACTTGCACCTGAAATAGCAGAAAAGACAGAAATGTAAAGGCATTTTCTTGTACACAGCTCATATCAAAATATAGAGTTCCAAGCAAATTAATAGTATCCTTTTAGATGGAATGACCTTTAAAACAAACAAACCAACCATAAGTTCACTCCTAAATTGTTGACTGGCTAATGTGAAATATACAGAGCTAGAAAAAAATAACAGAATTAAAAAAAAAAAAGTCTTCCTTCAAAATACAACAAGAAATTAAAACAATCTGCCACTTCTTTATTAGTATTTATCTGTTGATATGTTTTCTGTTAGGACAAACGCATCTGTTGGATATGTTCCTCTTTGCTAACAAGTATTTTTAAAATCAATGCAAGAGAAATGAGACACTTAAAGCAGAAAGAAAATGTTTTGGAAATGATAATACATGTAAAAGTGTGCTTGACACAAATGAATAAAAGATCATTATAAGATCTATTAGAGCCCCCAACAAAATGATTAATAAAGAAGAGAGAGAGAGAGAGAGCGAAATGAGCCAGGGCATTTTTGTCTAAAACACAACCAATCAAAAATCAAGTAAGAAATTGTCAATCCTTATCATTTAAAACTAGCCCTCTCACGGATTCACTCAATTATAAAAACAGTCTGCTGGATGCAAAGTAAATGGTAAAACCTTTTCAAGAAAACAAATTTACAAGGAAATATATAGAGGTCTAAATAAAGGCATATACCATATGTAAATTTATTTAGATATGAGGATGGGGAAATAGACCTATGTGCATATATTTATAGGTTTAGTAGTAAGGTAGCAGATGGACATTGGGTCTCCATTCAAGTACTCCCTCAATGCAAGAATACTTTGTTCTATTAAACTGGCATTCTGTGCTCACCTTCCCGATGTGATTGCTGAAGACAAAGCGGGTGCATAAGCAAATGTGGTGAAAAAAGCTGATGGTACCTGGCTATCAAACGATATAGAGTCTGGGGTCTTAAAGGCTTGAAGGTAAACCAGTGGCCACCTAGCTCAGAAGCAACAAAGCCCACATGGAAAAAGCACACCAGCCTGCATGATCACGAGGTGTCGAAGGGATCAGTTATCAGGCATCAAAGAACAAAAAATCCTATCATTGTGTGCTCACCTCCCTGATATGATTGCTGAAGACAAATGGGTACATAAACAAATGTGATGAAGAAAAGTGATGGTGCCTGGCTATCAAAAGATATAGCGTCTGGGGTTTTAAAGGCTTGAAGGTAAACAAGCGACCCTCTAGCTCAGAAGCAACAAAGCCCACATGGAAGAAGCACACCAGCCTGTGTGATCATGAGATGTCGAAAGGAACAGGTATCAGGCATCATCAGAACAAAAAATCATATCTTTGTGAATGAGGCGGGGAGTGCTGCCTGGAGACCCAAAGCCCATTTGTAGGCCACTGGACACCCCCTTATAGAAGGGTCTTTGGGAGGAGATGAGCCAGTCAGGGTGCAGTGTAGCAACGATGAAACACAAAACTTTCCTCTAGTTCCTAAATGCTTTCTCCCCACCATCATGATCCCAATTCTACCTTACAAATCTGGCTAGACCAGAGGATGTACACTGGTACAGATAAGAACTGGAAACGCAGGGAATCCAGGGCGGATGATCCCTTTAAGACCAGTGGTGAGTGGCAGTACTGGGAGGGTGGGTTGGAAAGGAGGAACCGATTACTAGGATCTACATATAACCTCTTCCCTGGGGGATGGACAAAAGAGGTGAAGGGAGACATCGGACAGTGCAAGATATGACAAAATTATCAAGGGTTCATGAGGGAGAGGGGTGCAGGACGGGAGGGGTTAAAATGAGGAGCTGATGCCAGGGGCTTAAGTGGAGAGCAAATGTTTTGAGAATGATGAGGGCAATGAATGCACAAATGTGCTTTACACAATTGATGTGTGTATGGATTGTGATGAGAATTGTATGAGCCCCTAATAAAAATGATGTTAAAAAACAAATTTATTTATTATTAAAAATAAGATGTACAAAACAAAACCAAAAAACAGATGGTCCGAATATGGTTTGCTGTAATTTGAGTATGTCCTGTGTATTTCAGACTTTCTGTTTGGGATGATGTTCCTTGTATCTGGATTATGTATCCCTTCAAATTTCATTCAGTGAGGTTTGTGGTCATTTTTTGTCTTCCAATTTTTTGTCTGAAAACACCTTACAAGGCAGCTTCAAAAAGGTTGTGCAAAAATTCAGTCTCTCAAGTCCACTTTTCCGTGAGCTTTGTGCTCTCGTTTCTGAAAGGCAGCTTTACGGGGCCTTCCATTTCCAGGCTGACAGCAGTTTTACCTCAGCATACTGAAGGCATTATTCCAGTGTCTGTATGGCTCTGCTGTTGCTGCTGGAAAATCAGCTGTCACATTAAGAAAAATATTTTTATAGCAAGCTGACATTTCTCTTTGGCTGCCTTTAAGATTTGTCTTCAGTCTTCTGCAGTTTCACGCTGATAATTTTATTTATTTTTCATTGGGTTTCCTCAACAGGAGACCTGATTTATGAACTCTGAAAAATTCTCAGCCATTTTTCTTTAGTCATTGATTCACCTCTACATTTTATACTGTTTGCCTTCTGTTTAACTTCAAGGAGATTAAGTTAAAACTCTGAACTCTGTCCTTTATATCTTGACCTTTCTTTCACATTTGTCTCATCTCTTTCTCTATGCTCCTCAAACCCACTGTCATCAAGCTGATTTTGATGTCCATCAATCCTGTAGGGCACAGTAGAATTGCTTCCTAAAATTTCTGAGGCTGTAAATCTTTCTGGGAGCAGAAATTCTCATCTTTCTCTTCCTCTGTGCTACATCATAGGAACTTTCTTTAAGACTACCTTCCAGTTCATACATTTTCTCTCCAGCTGTGCTTAATGTTTTTCACTTCTTCCCTTTTTTTTTGAGCTTTTTTAAAAAAAATCATTTTATTGGGGCTCTTACAGTTCTTATAACAATCCATACATCCATTGTGTATGCACATTTGTACATATGCTGCCATCATCCTTTTCAAAACATTTTTTCTACTTAAGCCCTTGGTATCAACAGCTCACTTTTTTCCTTTCTCCCCTACCCTCCCACCCTCATGAACCCATGAATAATAAATAATTTATTATTTTCATATCTTACACCATCTGCTGTCTCCCGTCACTGTTTCTGATGTTGATTATGCTAGGTGGTGTATACATCACTCGTTGCCATGGATTCCCCCATTCTTCCCCCACCTTATCCTATCCTCATGGTTTCGTTACTCCCATTATTGTTCTTGAGGGTTTTATCAGTCCTGGATTGCATGTTTCGAGAGCTCGTATTTGTATCCGTGCATGTGATCTGGTCTAGCTGAATTTTTAAGATAGTACTAGAGTCATGGTATGGGGGTGGGGGGAGAGAGGGGCATTGTTGTGTGTTTCGTCGGTGCTATACTGCACCCTGGCTGGCTCATCCCTTCCTTGTGACCCTTCTGTGAGGGGATGTTCAGTTTTGTCTACAGATGGGCTTTGGGTCTCCACTCCACCTCCCATGTTTTCACTTCTCATTGAGCTTTTCAATGCAGTTCTTTTCATAACTAGAAATGGTGTGTATGTTTCCAAATCCTACTCAGGTTGGTCATGTTTTAGACTCTTACTTAATACTCTTATTTATCCTATAGTACATGACAGTGTAAATTCTAAGAGTGTAATTGATGGTCAAAGGGCAAATACATAATTGCCTCCATAAACAACTGCCTCCTTTACCATGAAACTATTAACTAAATTGTGCTGGTTATCATTACTGAAGGTTCTGGTCAAATATTCTATAGAAGAATCCTACAGAACTTCAAATACTCGTGGACTACACTGTAATCGTGGACACTAAACTCGTGGACACTGTAATCTTTTATAGATGCTAGATGAGCCCCTGAAACTACTGCCCTAAAATCAACGTTAAACCTTAAACCAAAACTTTTTCTTGAAGTCTTAAATTACTAGTGATATGACTCCCCCTCCCCACCTTTGGTGTTTAAAGCCTGGTCCCTTTGGCCCTTCATGATCACACATGTTGGTGTGCTGCTTCCATGTGGGCT
>NW_022103914.1:5617679-5620499 GCF_000313985.2 Echinops telfairi
TTTTGGGAATGATGAGGGCAACAAATGTATAGATGTGCTTTACACAATTGATCTATGTATTGTGATGAATTGTATGAGCCCCAATTAAAAAAAAAAAGATAACTTAAAAAAAAAATTGAACATTAAAAAAAAAAAATTACTAGTGAAATATATCTGTCTAAAGCAACGGTTCTCAACCTGTGAGTTGCGACCCCTTTGGGGGTCGAACGACCCTTTCACAGGGGTCACCCATTCTTAACAGCAGCAAAATTATAGAGTTATGAAGTAGCAATGAAAATAATTTTATAGTTGGGGGATCACCACGACATGAGAAACTGTATTAAAGGGTCATGGCATTCGGAAGGTTGAGAACCGCTGGTCTAAAGCATTATGCTCTTTTTAGATCTATCTGGGACCAAAGCACAGGAGCAACTCAAAAGATCTGATAGGAACCTTAGGGAGAGTGAGTTTATGCTTATGAGAGAGGAATTGGCACATTAGAGGAGGATGAGAATGGCTGCACAACTTTAAGAATGTAGTAAATACAACTGAAATAGACAGGCAAAAAAAATTAAAATTATATGATTTGCTGTGTATATTCTCAACAACAAAATTAAAAGTTTTAAATCATCAGGAAAATTCACTAGGAAAAGTTTCTCTAGATGAACTGATATAGTCGTTTTATTAGATGAGAACTTCGTGACAAGCAGC
Organism: Echinops telfairi; assembly: GCF_000313985.2. Taxonomy (NCBI): domain Eukaryota; kingdom Metazoa; phylum Chordata; class Mammalia; order Afrosoricida; family Tenrecidae; genus Echinops; species Echinops telfairi. Next base: position 5,618,370 of record NW_022103914.1, read on the forward strand.
TCCTGTGGTGTAAGTATCAGCTGCACACCAAAAGGTTTGTAGTTTGAACAAACCAGGTGTTATGCAGGAGAAAAGGCCTGGTAATCGGGTCTCATGAACATTACAACCATTACCAACATTACAAGAAAAACTATGAGTTCTACTCTGCCATATGAGTAGAGGGTCACTCTGTGTTGGAAATCATTTAGCAGCACAAAACTTGGAACAAGTTAAGCCTTACCTTTATTTTCATGATCTTGTATATATTATCACTATTCAAATATCCTCAAATTCTTTTTAGAAACAAGCTATAAATAATAAATATTCAAAATCTTAAAAAGAAAAATCTGGACACCACTCATCTTCAGGTCTCATAGCCTAGGGAGGAAATTTGTCACACATTCCATATAAAATAAATAAATAAACTCACTGCCCTTCAGTCAATTCTGATTCATAATGACCTTACAGGACAGAACTGCCCCTCTGGGTTTCTGAGTCTGTAAATCTCTTTCTCCCATAGAGTGGCTGGTGGGATTCAAATTGCTGTCCTTGCACTCTCCTCCTATTCCCGATTTTCCTTCCATTGTTCCAGGAAAATAAAAGATCAGCTGCTATGCCCTGAATGGCTCCGAGCAAGCTTTTAAGACCACAGGCACAATTCAATGAAGCCGGAGATAAGACAGAAGCACCAATTTGTTATTTGGCCAATTAAGTGGGATATCCCATCAAACCATGACTCTAAACCTCCAAAGCAAAGTTATACACACGCAGCTTCAGCAGACTAGCTATGTTTTTTTGTACTGTTGTACAACTACCACACAACTTTTGCCAGTACATCTTTTCACAAGTGTGCCACTTATTGATGGAACTTAAAATAATCAGCTGTGCAATCCTACTGTTTTTAACAGTTTTATTGACATAATTCAATGCTTTAAATATATTAAAGCAGACATAATTCAATGCTTTAACTATAGTAAAAAAGAGCTATGCGATCATCGCCACACAGAGTATTTAGAAGGTACTCTTCTTTCTTGTACTTACTATTAGCTCCCCATGTCCCCCAACCTCTCATGCCATAATCCCAAGAAAATATAGACTTACCTATCCTTCTATAGACTTACCTATCCTGGATTTCACATAATACAAAAAGCAAAATCCCAACAACAATAACAGTGAAAAACCTCAATTGAAAAGGTAACAGAAAATACTTTTTAAAATACTAGACCAAATTAAAAATGGGTCAGAAGGAAGAAAAAAGATAAGGTGCTAGATTTTAACCTAACTACATCTGCATTAGCCCACTTGTCAATGTACTGTGTCTGATAGCGAGGTTATTCTCATCCCTGGTCAATGGTCATAGGGGATTCACCAGAGGCTTAGTCCATGCAGGGGGCCTTGAAAATGGGTTTTGAGTTTTCACTTTCATCCACAGCATTCTGTAAAGTGGGTGCTCAGAATTTAAGCTCTAATACTGTTCCCTCCACTAGTCTGAGATTTTATTATTTACAATCTTGGATCACAGGCTGGTGTGCGTCTGCTCTTACACACTAGTGTACTCTTATACAAACCAGTGGGCTTGTAAACATATACAAACATTGTGGAAAGCAATATGGCACTGCCTAAAACAACTGGGAATAGGAATACCATACAGCACAGTACTACCTCTACTGTGCGTATTACTCCAAAGTAAGAGACAATGCTATGTACCCCTAAAAAGTTGCTATGAAACCACAAAGCACCTTATAACATGGATGGACCAGGAAGTTAGTCAATCACAAATAGCCAAATATTGTATGAGACCACTACTAAAAGGATAAACACCCAGTCGAAGGCAAGTATCTGTTCTCAGGTTATAGGTCATTTAATCTCATCTCCCAAGTAATGAGGTGGTGTGCCTGCCTAATGCTCATGATCCATGTATCACCCCTATACTTGTACATCTTAATTACCACTTTGACAAAGGAGACCTCACCTGAGCTGGGGTCAATCTCTCATGTTGGGGGGAGAGGGAGAAGACCAATCTATATAACATATAACCTACTATATAACATTACTCTACAGTCACTCCAAGTCAAAAGACACTCCTACATGGGTACCTAGTAAATCGTACTGGAAATTCAAGACCGGAGGTGTGGTGGGGGAAGGGGGCAT
>NW_022103914.1:5620599-5629498 GCF_000313985.2 Echinops telfairi
ACGGGACACGGGACTACCTGACATTGGGAAAAACACTTATCATTACTTATATAGACCACCACCACCCCAAGGGGAGAAGATACCCAGTATTACATTCCTAATTGGGCAGTTTCGATCCAGCCCTTGGTGATCCACACCTTGAGCTATAGACAACCAGGACTTTGGACTCTGCCCTCACAAGGCACACAACACCCTACGTAGGCCAGACTAGAGGGTTCTGATTTGGAAACCCTACTCTTATTGATACAAATATTTTTCCATCACCATAAACCAATAATCAATACTCCATATGCAATTAATGCTCCCTCCAACCCTTGGTAACCACTAATAAACTTTAGTATCTATATATTTGCCTTTTGGGGGTAGTGCCTGATATCCAGTTACCCAAAGGGGGAAAAAAAGCTAAAGTCCACATCAGCATTGCCTAAGGCCGATCGATTCCTATGAGCTTCAGACCAGACATTAAATGTTCCTCCCTCAACAGACGCTCCTTTTCAGCTCGGTTCACTAATTCATTGCAATTGTCACCCAGAACTCACAAATAATAATCATGATTATGGGGTGGTGTAGTGGGTCATGAATTGAGCTGCTAACCACAAGGTCAGCAGTTTGCTGCTGCTCCTCAGAAAGATGAGGCTTTCTATTTGTGGGAAACCGATTTCTCCCAAGTTGTCTCCCCCAAATATATGCCAAACTTAGCTGCTTGCCTCACGTGGCAAATGACTATACACTTGGAGGTCGACAGAAGTAGGTCAGGGGTTATTCTCCCTAAGGGTTATCAGCTATCTAGGCAGGCGTCCTTCTACTGTGGCCCGCTCAAGGACATTTGTCCAGCCCGCCGGGTGTTTTTGCCTCGTTTGTTTTTTATACTTCAAAATAAGATATGTGCAGTGTGCATAGGAATTTGCTCATAGCTTTTTAAACTACAGTCCGGCCCTCCAACGGGTCTGAGGGACAGTGAACTGGCCCCGTTTATAGGGTCCGCCCTTATCACATGTACATCCCTAGCTCATCCCCTTCCTGTCACACTTATGCCTATTGTACAGCCCCTTCCTATGATGTGTATGGCTATTGTACTGCCCCGTCCTGTGAAGTGTGGTTACCTGTAATCACTTCCCCCTTGGTTAGCAATAAACAGGGGTCCTTGAGCCTCCTGCTAGGTCGCCAGCCGGCTGCCAGGTCTCCGACCCACCTTGCCTCGGCCGACGCTGTGCTCGGGCCTGGCTGGTAAGATCATGGCCATCCAGGAGGTGAGCATGCTACCATGAAATGTGTCTGTCTCCATTATTTTAATCTCTCATGCTCCCTCTGACTATATTATAATATATATATATCAACTGTACAATTGTACCTATCGAGCCCAAGATTAGTTGTAGGGGCTGGCCTTCCCCCACATCTATTCCCATAAATAGTTACAGTCTCGGAAACTCACAGGGGCAGTACTATTCTGTCCTGTCGGTTGCTGTCAGTTGGAAATGACTTTATGGCAAGGAAGGTGTTTCTTCTTTGTTTTTAAGCTAGAGGAGTTCACAGGTAAAAAATGGTCATGATACAGACCTCTTCTCAGCTGTGTCCTCTGCTCTGAATCCTGTCAACTCAAATCAATTTATTAGGGGCTCATACAACTCTTATCACAATCCATACACACATCAATTGTGTAAAGCGCATTTGTACATTCATTACCCTCATCATTCTCAAAACATTTCCTCTCCACTTAAGCCCTTGGCATTAGGTCCTCATTTTTCCCCTCCCTCCCCACACTCCCCTCCCTCATGAGCCCTTGGTAGTTTATAAATTGTTATTTTGTCATATCTTGCCCTGTCCGACGTCTCCCTTCAGTCACTTTTCTGTTGTCCGTCCCCCAGGGAGGAGGTCACATATAGTTCCTCGTAATCGGTTCCCTCTTTCCTACCCACTCTCCCTCTCCCGTTTCGCCACTCACACCACTGGTCCTGTAGGGCTCATCCGCCCTGGATTCCCTGTATTTTCAGTTCCTATCTGTACCTAGACACATCCTCTGGTCTAGCCAGACTTGCAAGGTAGAATTAGAGTCATGGTAGTGGGAGCGGGAAGTAAACATTTAGGAACTAGAGGAAAGTTGTGTTTTTCATCGTTGTTACATCCCACCCTGACTGGCTATCTCCTCCCCGAGACCCCTCTGCAAGGGGATCTCCAGTGGCCTACTCATGGGCTTTAGGTCTCCACTCTGCACTCCCCCCATCATTCACTATGGTAAGATTTTTTGTTCTGATGGTGCCTTATACCTGATCCCTTCGACACCTCGTGGTTGCATAGGCTGGTGTGCTTCTTCCATGTGGGCTTTGTTGCTTTTGAGCTTGATGGCCGCTTGTTTACCTTCAAGCCTTTAAGACCCCAGACGCTATATCTTTTGATAGCCGGGCACCATCAGCTTCCTTCGCCACATTTGCTTATGCACCCATTTGTCTTCAGTGATCCATCCGTTCGACACCTCGTGATCACACAGGCTGATATGTTGTTCCATGTGGGCTTTGTTGCTTCTGAGCTAGATGGCCGCTTGTTTACCTTCAAGCCTTTAAGACCCCAGACGCTATATCTTTTGATAGCCGGGCACCATCAGCTTTCTTCACCACATTTGCTTATTTGCCCGCTTTGTCTTTAGCAGTTGTGTCGGGAAGGTGAGCATCATAGAATGCCAATTTAATAGAAGAAAGTATACTTGCGTTGAGGGAGTACTTGAGTGAGGCCCAATGCCCTTTTGCTACCTTAATACTAAACCTATAAATATAGGCTCATAGATCTATTTCCCCATCCTTATATAAATATATTTGCATATGTACATGTCTTTATCTAGACCTCTATAAATGCCCTTTGCCTCCCAGCTCTTTCCTCTATTTCCCCTGATTCTCCTCCTGTCCCACTATCATGCTCAGTTCCCACCAGGATTTCAGCACTTCCTCTTGGTTACATTCCCCTTGATCATGCCCTACCAGGTCTCCCACCCCCACCTCCCCACCAATTTGGATCGCTTGTTGTTCCCTTGTCCCTGGGTTTGTTAACACCTCTTCCCTTCCCCCCACCTCCCCCTATCCCATGTCCCCCCAGAACTGTCAGTCCCATTGTTTTCTCCTCCAGATTGTTCATCCAGCCTGTCCTATCCAGACAAACCTGCAGTCAACTCACTGCTCTTTTAGCACTTTTTAGGCTGCCAATAAATGCGCAAAAGACACACCACTCCACCATCTGCCTTAACCTGAGGGTGTTTAGCTCTAGCTCTGTGGATCAGCAAAACTAGCTCCCCCAATTAAATGTCTGAAGATGCACTACATCACAAGCCAATGGCATGCAGCTTTCCATGCTCTGTGAGCTGGGAGCCCCACCACTCTGTCTTATGCTCTGGCTCCTGATTCTGCTGCTGCTCCTCCTCTAGAGACAAAGCTATCTCCTAGATCAAGGTGGTACAATGCACAGGAATCTCAGGATCCAGAGGATACACTCTGCTCCCCGTTCTCTCTGTCTGGTAGAAAAGATCCTCTCTTCCTGCTTCTAAGATGGCTCATTTTATACTTAACAGGATGGCAATCACAATTAACAATCAATCACCCACAAAGGTAGTTTGGTCATTTTGATTTGGTGTACACTGAAGTGCAGAGAATTATCCAGGGGAGGGTTAGAGTTGGAAACAGTGCATTTAGAAGTATACAGACCTAGGTAGAGTTACAAAAACTATGGCTAAATAGCCACATTAAATAATTCACTGTACTCCAAAGGGTCAGTCAAAAAAAAATATTGCTACTAGAAGTCTAGTTCATATAAGCATGTGTTTATTTCAAACAAAATGTTTAAACATGTCTCAGTGACCAATGAATGGCTGCAACAAGTTCTCTCATTAATACATTATCTTAGTCTCATTGGAGAGTGACTTCAAAAAAATCCAATCAAAACAGTGGCTTCCAAGGGGCTCTGCTGGGCCAGTTAAGTTCTTTAAGGGAAGCAGGGGTTCTCCTATGAGAATTTCTTTGGGTAACCCTACCCCATCTACCCTACACAGTCCTCACCAGAGTTCTTTTTGTTCACAGACTCCAAGAACACTGGAAAGGAATAGGATTGGAGTCCCTCAAGAATGCCAAGACTGTTCTGACATGGTGTAAATGGAAATTCGCAGAATTCTTCGGGGAAGGATTGTTGTTGGATGCTACCAGTTGGTTCTGACCGACAGCGACTCTATGCACAACAGAATGAAATACTGCTCGGTCTTGTACCATCCTCACAGTTGTTCCCATGCTTGAGCACTGGGGTTAAGAGAGTTGGAAACACTGTATTTAGAAATATACAGACCAAGGTAGAGGATATGCCAAGAAACAATAGCTTCACATTGTTATTTTTCTTTAATAAAGGTTTGTATTATTTTGTTGTAATACTTTCTGATTTAGTCTCAAATTTGTCTTTTTGTGACTGAATTGTTTTACTCCACATATCTTCAAGCTCCATCTATCTTGCAGCACCTATGAAGAGTTCATTCCTCCTTCTGACTGGGTAGGAACCCACTATAACACATTTTGTTGACTGGTTTCACTGGCATATACAAGTCTTTGGGTATATACTCAGGAAGGCACTGCTGCTACAGGCACCTCCTAACTAGTTGCTTTCGTAACTTCTATCTTGTTGAGGTAAGTTCTAAGTTACAAATCTGATTATTTCCTTTAGTATAAATTCTAGAGTCCTTATAATCAGGAAAATGAGCCCTGGTGTGCAGAGATAAAGTTTTCAGTTGCAAACCAAAAGGTCAGCTGTTCAAGTCCTCCAGCAGCTCCATGAGAAAGATGTGGCAGTCAGACTATTTCAGTGAAGATTTACAATTTACAGCCTTGGAAATCCTGAGTAGTTCTACTGCCCTTCAGGGGCAGAGGGTATGGTATGATCTGGAAAATATGTCCTGATCAGGCCTCAGTTTTTCTCTCTAGTTTTGCCTCTCCTAATCCCCAATCTATACTCTCAACCTGTGGGTCGCGACCCCTTTTGGGGGTAGGGGTAGGTGGGTTAAACAACCCTTTCACAAGGGTTGCCCATTTATAACAGTAGCAAAATGACAGTTATGAAGTAGCAACGAAAATAATTTTATGGTTGTAGGTCACCACAATATGAGGAATTGTATTAAAGGGTCGCAGCATGAGAAAGGTTGAGAACCCTGTGTTAGATCAACAAAAGGAGTTTGTTGTGGAAGAAGTAGTGATATGGTAGAAAATACATATGCCTGTAAGGACACCTGAGTACTAAGTCTAACCCATTCTGTCATTACCTAAACCAGCGGTTCTCAACCTTCCTAATACTGTGACTCCCTTGAATACAGTTCCTCATGTTGTGGTCACCCCCCAACATAAAATTATTTTCGTTGCAACTTCATCACTGTAATTTTGCTACTGTTATGAATCGGGCGACCATTGTGAAAGGATCATTCAAGCCCCAAAGGGTGGCAACCCATAGGTTGAGAACCGCTGACCTAGACCAAAGCAACATCTAAACTGTGGTCCTCGGACCAACAATCTATTATTGGTCCATGATGAGATAAAAACAGAAATGCCAGCACTCTCAAGTTTCACGTCAATTTGACAGTGTAAATGTATGTTTGTTGAGTCTAATAATAAAAAGTTGGAGTTTGACAGATTTTATGGATGGCAACCTTGTTACTAGAGAAATGAAAATGAAACCACAATGAAGAATCATTACACACCTATTAGAATGGCTTTTTTTTTACACACCTATTAGAATGACTTTTTTTTTAATGACAATATCAAATGTTGACAAGAACCCAGAGCAACTGGTACTCTATATATTGATAGGAATGCAAAATGCAAAGTGGCACAGTCACTTTAGAAAAGAGCTTGAAAACACAAATTTAAAACATACACCTATCACATGACCCAGTTATTCTATTCCTAGGTATTTATCCAAGGAAAACATAAGCTTATACTCACACATCTGTACATGAATGTTGCTTACAGCTTTATTAAAATCTCCAAAAACTGAACACTAGTGTCCTTCATATGATGAATGAATAAACAAACAAAGTATAGCCACCCAAGGCATACTATTGACCAATTAAAGGAAACCACAACACAGATCTCCAATGTAATATACAAAAAGGAAGGAAGAAAGGCTACCTTCTGTGTGAATCCATTTGATGACATTTGGAAAGGCAAACCAAGACAAGAACAGGTTAGGCTAACAGTGGGGAGAGGCTGCCATAAAGGGGCAGGGTGGTTTGTTTGTGTTTTCTTTTTTTTATTTGATTTTTTTAAATCATTTTATTGGGACCTTTTACAGGTATTACAACATTCTATAGTTCAATCACATCAAGCAGTATTGTACAATTACTACCACAGTCAGTTTCAAAACTTTATTTCTTCTTGAACTCCTTTATATCAGCTCCCCTTTATCCCCTTCCTTGCTCACCCTCCCCTCCAGGAACTCTTATTTTATTTTTTGCCACATCTTACACCATCTAATATATCCATTTACGAGCAATTCTGTTGTTCGCCCCCCTCAAATGGAGTTATGCAGTCACCAGTGCTATCTGTTGCTCCCCTTTCCCCCCATTCCTCCCTGCTCACTTCTGAAGGAACTCTTACTCCTCTTACTGTTTCTGAAGGGTTATCTATCTTGGCTTTCATATATCGAACGATCTTAATTATACAAGTGAACATACGCAAGTCTAACATGATTAATGAGGTAAAACAAATAAAAACCATAATAGTAATGGAAGAAAATATGAAAGAACTACAGGATAGTTATGTGCTTTATCAGTGCTATACCACACCCTGGATCTATCATCCCTTCATTGTAGCCTTTCTGAGAGGGACTGTCCAATTAACTTGCTGGTGGGTTTTGGGTCTGCACAATATCCCCACCTCTTCACATGGATTTAATTGCTTGGTTTTGAACTTCTGTTACCTTTTGCCATCAACAGCTCATGATCACACAGGCTGGTGTGCTTCCTCCATCTGCACTTTGTTGTTTCCCTGCTCCGTGACCACTTATTTGACTACAAGACTTAAAACCTCAGACACTTTATCTTTTAGTAGCTGGGCACCATCAGCTTTCTTCACATTTCCTTATGCACCCATTTTGTCTTCAGCAATTGTTTCAAGAAGGTAAGTATCACACAATGCCACAATATTAGAACAAACTGTTCTTGTACTGAGGTAAGATTTAAGTAGAGGTCCAAAGCCAATCTGCCTCCTTGTTGCATTTGCATTTATATACATAAGAAAATATACCTCTATTTAAATAATTATATATTTACACATATATGTATACCTATTTACATATATATGTATACCTGTATATACACATTTTTCTTCTTTCCTTCTTCTTTTTCCTTTCCTCCAGGGCAGGATAGATTTTTAAGGGCCATGGAATACTTATGCATAGTAATGGTGGAAGTGGTAACATGAAATTATGTATGCATTAACCAAAACCTGCAACTATGTATAAGCTAAAATGGGTAAATTCTATTGTATATAAATTACACCTAAATTTTTAAGTTTTAGACCTATATTTTTATGTTTTAAACTTTATTTATTCTAAGTAATTAACTTTTCTTGTATTTTACAAAAGTACTGGCCCATTAAATCTTTTTTAAGGTAGTTTTCTACAAATATGTTTGAGGAGCTCTGAACTTGATATACAATACTACGTCACTTTACTTCTTTGGGTCGCCATTACCCTATTTTTATTATTCAGGAATAAATCGGGAGTTTTTTTTTTCCCCCATCCTTTTTCTTGTCTGCTTCATAGAAGCAAATTTTACTTTTAGATTAAGTCTGAATCCTTTGCATATCCATATAGGGAGGGTTTTTAAGATTATCTTTCAGCCTTTAAAAAAAACCAAAACTGTGACTATTCAGTTCCTATTCTCTTGCAACAAGGACCTAAGGGCCCCTGAAGAAGTTCAGGTGGCATAGTGGTTTAAGCATTGGATGGCCAACCGGAAAATCTGTGGTTTGAACCCACCACAAGAAGAAAAATGATGGTCTGCTTCTATAAAGATTTACTATCTCAGAAACCCTGTGGTGTGCTACCCTGTCCCATAAGGTCCCTATGAGCTGGAATCTACTTGACAGTGGTGGGTTTGGTTTTGGTTTAAGAAGCCTTGATGGCAAGGTGTTTGGCTGTTAACTGAAAGGTTGGCAGTTTGAACTCAGCATCAGTTCTTTGAGAGAAAGATACAGCAGTCTGCTTCTATCAACATTTACAGTTGCTTTAAGGCTTGTGGTGGTGGTGGTTGTCGTTAGATGCCATTGAGTTGGTTCTGACTCAAAGTGATCCTCTGTACAACAGACCGCACCACCACCTGGTCCTGCGCCATCCTCACAGTTGTTCTTACGTTTGTTTGAGCTCACTGTTGCAGCCACTGTGTCAGTCCACTTCATCCAGGGCCTTCCTCTTTTTTACTTCCCCTCCACTTACCAAGCATGATGTCCTTCTTCAGGGACTAGTCTCTCCTGATAACATGTCCAAAGGATGTGAAAGGAAATATCCCCATCCTTGTCCCAGTGTTGGGGACAGCTAAGTCAACTGGCACAAGAGAGTTCACAATGTTTTACATCCTACTAGTTATTAGCGTCTTAAAAGCTATCAAACGGCCATATAGGATGCAACTATTAAGCTCTCCCCATCTAGAGGAAACAACAGTGAAGAAAATGAGACTCAGTAAAGCAATTAGTCCAAAAAACTAACAGACCAGGTGAGCCACAACCTCCACTGCTCTGAAACCAGAAGAACTACATGGTACTACTGCTGACCACTCCTATTCAGAACAACTGAAGGTCCTGGATAGATGAGAGGAAAATGTAGAACAAAATTAAACATCATAAAGACGACCAGACTTTCCTCGTTCCTATATGCTTCCTCCCACCCC
>NW_022103914.1:5629718-5630859 GCF_000313985.2 Echinops telfairi
CAGAAAAGTGGGTGAGGGAGACATCGGACAGTGTAAGATATGACAAAATAATAATTTATAAATTATCAAGGGTTCATGAGGGAGGGGGGAGCGAGGAGGGAGGGGACAAAAATGAGAAGCTGATGCCAGGGGCTTAAGTGGAGAGCAAATGTTTTGAGAATGATGAAGGTATTGAATGTACAAATGTGCTTTACACAATTGATGTATGTATGGATTGTGATAAGTTGTATGAGCCCCTAATAAAATTATCAACAAAAAAAAAGAAGACACCCAGACTTACTGTTCTGATAGAGAACCCCTGAGATAATGGCCCTTCAGACCTGGAACTGAAACCACCCCAAGGGAATCACCCTGCAGTCAAATATACAGGCTTAGAAAATGAGTCAAAACGCTCAATACACAGGCTTAGAAAATGAGTCAAAACGCTCTTGAGTGAATTACTCACAAACATCAACCACTGGAGACCTCTACTGTACCATTTGCCCAAAAACAAAGGTCGGAAGGAAGGAAGGGCAGGAAAGAAGAATGGAAACAGGCAGCCCAGGGAGGACAGAAAAGAACAGTGCTTTCGCATGGAAGGAATTGCAACTAATGTTATAAAACAGGCATGTATAAATTACAGAATAGAAAACTAAGTTACTCTATAAGATGTCATCAAACCACACTCACACAGAGATTTACAACTTCCAAAACCCTCTACTCTGTCCTATAAAGTCTCTATAAATTGGAGTAGACTTAATGAGAATTAGTTTGATTTGAGACACAAATCTATTATTGATGTTTGAGGCCCTAGGACTGTCTCCTAGTTTTCATCCTACATATTTGGTTTCTCTTATGATTGTTGCTTTGGCTTTGTGTCCTGAAACCTATTCTTTTTTCACACTTTCCTCTGCCAAGATGTCATCCTCTTCTGTAAGTTCAAACGCCAAGAATACAACTCCTCAGATCTCGCTATTTATTCTAAAATCAATTTTCACTTGTTTATTGCAATGTTTCCCAAAGTAGATGATTATCCTCCCCTGAGGTGTAGGGGGGGTAATGCTGGAATGATCCAGGGGACTGCAAAAGTAGGTGGTGGACAGGGACACAGTGTGGGAATTGCGCCTGATCTGACCCCGCCATGCTAAGGCAAGGCACTTGG
>NW_022103914.1:5632692-5644132 GCF_000313985.2 Echinops telfairi
CAATCGTACAGCACTCCTTGATGTGGTTGAACTATGGAATATTATGATGTCTGTAAGATATCCCAATAAAATGATTTTTTACAAAGGAAAAAAAAAAAAAAGTAGGTGGTGGAGTTGTTAGGAGTTGGGCTGCGATCCGCAGGGTCAACAGTTCAAAACCACCAGCAGCTTTTCAGGAGAAAAACTGGGCTTTCTACTCCAGTTACAATCTCGGAAAACCACAGGGTGATCACTATGAATCAGCGTTGACTCAATGGCAATGAGTTTCGTTTGGTTTACACTTTATCTTGGATTATAGGCTACAGTATACCATATATACTCAAGTATGTGTCAACCCAATTATCAGTCGAGGCACCTAATTTTACTACAAAAACGGCATTAAAAATGTGCTGAAAAACTTGACTTATTTGTATGAGCCTCCAATAAAATGATTTTTAAAAAAGATAACAAAACAGAAAAAAAAACTTGACTTATATACTTATAAACTTGAAGAGTATATACGGTAAATGTTTTTCATTGCCATGAGGGCCATTTTTTCTTTTTCTTTCTTTCTGAAAAAGAGGCAGTCAGACATATAAATTTGGGAGCCTATGGCATATTGAATAGTTCCAATTGGAAATTTCATTGATAGTAACTTAACCTACCCAAAATAGAACTAATTATCTTTTCTTCAAAAGCTTATATTATCCCAACACATGTACGTACACACACACACACACGTTATATAATTGGATGTCCGAAATAGGATTCCTAAGCTTGATTTTGACACTTCTAATTTCCCCCTTATCTTTCAGAGTTCACTCCTTGGACACTAACTTATTTCAGGGCACCAGTATCTTTCTTGGATGTATGCAGCAGTCTTCTATTGGTCTCTGTACCTAACACTTCCCCAATATTGCAAAGTTTCATTCTTTTTCAAAATTATATTTTTAATTAAAAATGAGAATCATTATTTCATGCATGTATAGTATATTCATTCATAAGTTTAATTTAGTAAGATGCTTTATTTATTAAGAAATATTCCATATTTTTCTTCTATTTATAAAATTTAAAACAGCATATTTAGGATGAGTTGCTTCTACCAGAAGGCTAAGCTTCTAGATAAGTAACCTTTTTAAAATCAGAGCTTAAGCTTTTAAAATCAGTCTAATTCACAAAGCAATTAATAAAAAAAACAGTACTTGTTAAAAATCATAAGCACTACAGTTTAAAATACATATGAAGGTGGAAAACTCCATGATTTATTTTTAAGACAAGTGAAAATAAATCTTGTGATTATCTCTTTTCACAAGTATTTTAAACTGTAGCATTTATGATAGAAGTATTTGCTTTTTAATTCATTACTAGGTAAACTAGACTGACCTTAAAAGAGCTTATGCTTTTATTTCAAAAAGGGTGGAGGAGGTCTAAAGTGTTTCTAATGTTTATCACTACCTTGTTAAAAGAATCTAAATGAAATCATAAAAAAAATTTGCAACACACTAACAATCTGTGTTATTTTTCCTTTTGTGTACTTCCATACTTCTGTACTGTAAGCATTCCACTGACTCAGGAAACAAAGGCCTGTAATGGGAAACAAGTAGTGTACACTAGCAGAAAGAAACAGAATAAAAGCCATTAAGTGAGCCAGCTCAAGTCACTGACCACTTAAGATTCTGTCTATATCTAACAAAAAATTTACATGAAAAGAAATAGCGTGAGGTTAAAGCAATATGAGTTCCCAATGGAGCCAGTAGTAGTAGTAGTAGTAGTAGTAGTTGTTGTTGTTAGGTGGTATGGAGTAATTTCCAACTCAAAGCAGCTCTATGGACAACAGAATGAAACACTACCTCAGTCCTGTAGTTACCATAAAATCAAACAAACAAACCCACCAACAACTGAGTCGATTCCTACTCTAAGTGACCCTATAAGACAAAGTTGAACTGCCTCTTTGGGTTTCCAAGAGTAAATCTTTACAGGAGCAGATAACTTCATCTTTATCTTGCAGAGAGAGTGGTGGGTTTGATCTGCTGACCTTGCTGTTAGCAGCTCAATGCACAGCCTAGTACGCCAGTTAACATAAGACTTGGAAATTAGGTAAGTGATTACTTAAATTAAAACACCTCTAGAAAACCCAAGAAAAGCGTGTAATTGATATTCACCCTGTATCTAACATACTACAGAGATATTTCTATATAAACATAAGGCAGTCATGTTAACATATAATTATTTTCTAATTTTCCCCTTAACAGTGGTGTGGTTCGATAATGAAAAATGCATACTATCTTTAAATAATCATCCCATTCCCCAGTCCATTTTTATGAAATTTTGCTTACTGACTTCAGCATGGTGCTGCAGGCTCACAAGCGAGATAACAAGGCACCAAACATCTAGTTCTAACTGCAGAGTGAAAAAAATAAAACCAGATTTAATTATGAAACAAAAGGTAGCATACAAGCGACAAGGTTTAAACAAGAGATTTTACTTAGCCAGATCTTGCACGACAAATTACAAGAACACTAACTGCGAGAAGAGCCTCAGTATTTAACAAATTATCAGATAAGGTATGGATCTGTTCAGGGATGGAACGAACATTCTGACCTCCTTCCAAAATGACAAACTAGAATGGCAAAATTACACTCCGGCACATGGAGGAGCCGTCCCTCAAATCACTCCACAGAGAACTTCATCATTTGCTCCGCCCTCTAATAACTCATGCAAAAAAAGTTCAGCACCACCAGAGAGAAACCAGACAGACCGAATTCTCAGAACGGCCTAGGGCCTTTCCGCCAGGCAGTCAGAGGATCGGCGTGTGCCCTCCGCAGGGGTCCTAAGAAAAAGAAAAACCTAGGCCCAGGATTTGAGGGAGACTGACACCCAGACACCCATTTTCTCTCAGAGAAGTTTCTGCCGCCATCCCTGTTTCAGCGGCAGGAGACCCCGGCGCCATAGTCTCGGTCTCCATAATTTTATTATAGGGAGCTGGGAAACGCCACCCAATATCCTTCTACAATTGAGCTGGGGGGGGGGTCCCCGTTTTTCTCTTAGACCCCAGACCCTACGGTATTCCTCAGCACCCCCCTCCCTCTTCCCGCGGCCGATCTCCCAGGAAGACGCTGACGGGCCCACAGCTCCGCCGCGGAGGCGGGAGGGCCCGAACACGCCAGGGCCCCGGCGATGGCTCCGAGGGCCCAGGAAGGGGAAGGGCACACCGGGCACCGGGGAGAAGGACCTGGCCCGGGGGTACAGGGAGGAGGAGGTGAGGGGATGCACGGCACCCCAGGGCTGGACGGAGGCTTAGAAGACGGTATGAAAGAGGAGGAGGAGGAGGAGGAGGGCGGTGGCCCGGGTGCGGCCCCCCACTCCTCCAGCCCCCAGGTCCCCGGGCCGGCGGCGACGAGTGGGCTCGGCCCATCAGGTCGGACCGGGCGGCCGGGCGGGCGGGGAGTGAGCGGTCCCCTTCCACCCGAAGAGCCTGCGAACGAGAACGCAGGGCAGGGTGGGGGGAGGGGGGCTGTCTCCCGCCTGAACCCGGAGACCCCGACGCCGTCGTCGCCTCTTCCTCAGGAGGGAGGACGGCAGCTCTGAGGAAAGCCCGAGGGAGGAACGCAGGAAGGGTGGAAGCCCGGGGCAGACCCGCCGCCCCTCTGGACCCCGCTCCCCACCTTCCGGGACCCGCGTCTCTCACCGGTGATGGCGGTGAACTGCTGGATTAACCCCTTCAGCGCCGCGGACGCCGCGGAGCCCCCGTGGGCAGCCATCTTACCGCCGCCGCCGCTGCCGCGGAACAACAACACAGACACACTCGGACGGCCCTCCCCCACCACGCAGCGCGTTTTGCGCAGGCTCATTGACCGCCCCCCAGGCTCCGCCCCCAGGCTCCGCCCCCAGGCTCCGCCCCTCCCGGGCCGCTGAGAGTTAGGCGCAGGCGCACTCCCCGGCCGGTCCGGGAGCGCTCGCTCTGCTCTCGTGATTGGCTGCTCGGTTGCTGGCCGCTGGCCGCGTCCTCCTTGGCAACCTCTGCTGCCTCCCACCTCAAACTCCAAGGGCAGTTCCTGGATTCGGGAGAAAACTCCAGGCTTGGCAGGTAGCAAGTTACTAGCGTTTCAGCTTGACAAGCTTTATTGACAGACCCAACAGCCGATTACAGGTGTTTTGTTCTGTAGTTCCACAACCTGCGGCTTACTTTGCAGAAGCACCTATCAAAATCAAAATCCTGTATTGCAACTCTTGGACCCGTTCTCCAATCTTTAATTGCTTGAGCAATCCTGGAGCAGCGAGCTTGTGTCGCAGAAGTAACATTTCAGAACCTTCAATGCTAAGATAGTATAGCTCAGGATTGGAGACATTATTGTTAGGTTCCTGACTCAGCGACCCCATAATAATTGTTATGTTTGAGACCATTGTTGCAGCCACGGTGTCAATCCATCTTGTCGAAAGTCTTCTTCTTTTTCACAACCTCTCTACCTTACCAGGCATGATCTCCTTCTCCAGGGATTAGTCCCTCCAGATTACATATCCAAAATATGACCTTAATGACCTTTTGCCTTCTTTGTAATTGGCATTCTTGATGTCCTCCCCCAGCTTATCGGGTCTTCTGTCATTAGTGTTTAATACATCAAATCTCTTCTTTAGATACTCTTGAAATTCAGGTAGGATATACTCATGGCTCTATTTTGGCTCTCGTGGACTTGTTTTAATTTTCTTCAGCTTCAGCCTTATTTACATATGAGTAGTTGGCCGTCTGTTCCAGACAGCCCCTGGCCTCATTTTAGGTGCTGATATTGAACTTCTCCATTGTCTCCTCCCACAGATGTAGTCTATTAGATTTCTGCATATTCCATCTGTAGAAGTCTGTGTTGTAGAACAAAGGTATTTGCTATGAAGAAGTCATTGGTCCTGCAAAATTCTATCATGTGTGATCTCCATCTTTGTTTCTATCACCAAGACCATATTTCCCAACTACTCTTCCTTCCTCTTCGTTTGCAACTTGTCTTCTAATCACCCATAATTATCAACGCATTTGATTGCATGTTGGATCAATTTCAGGCTGAAGACATTGAATGCTTCAATTTCTACATCGCTAACTTTAGTGCGTGGGGCATAAATATGAATAACAGCCTTATTTATTGGATTTATAGATATATAACTAAACACATATAGATATAATCTTATCATAACAGCATTGTGCTTTAAGATAGATCTTGAAATGTTCTTTTAAAAAAAAGTCTTGTTAGGACATAACCCACATATCATACAATCCAATCATAGACATAGCCTCTTTAATGATGAATGTAACACTATTCCTCTTGATTGTCACATTCCCAGCAAACTAAACCATATGATTTTCTGATTCAAAATGACCAACACTAGTTTTTCAGCTCACTAACACCTACGATATTGATCTTTATGCTTTTCATTTCATTTTTGACAACTTCCAATTTTCCTAGACTCATATGTCATACATTCCAAGTTCTGATTATTAGTAGATTTTTGCAGCTGTTTCTTCTCTTGTTGACTCAGGCCCCACCTGCAAAGGAAGGCCCCAAAGGCTTTACCCCATTCATAGCATTCTGGTCCACCCTACTTTGAGAAGCCAGAGTCATAGTTGTGCCTTCTAACCTTAGGGGCTCATCTCTGGTGCCATCCCTGACAATGTTCTGCTTCTAGTCATGTGGCCGTCCGTATCTGACAGTGTTTCGTTGTTGTCCATATGGTTTTCAGTGGCAAATTCTTCCAAAGTGGACAGCCTATTCCTTCTTTGTAGTCTGTTCTTGGTCTGGAAGCGCCACTGAAACCTGTCCAATCTAGGTGGCCCTGGTGGCATTTGAAAAACCAGTGACAGCTCCCAGCATCACGGCAACACCCAAACCACATGACAGACTGACAGACAAGTCATGTATTTGATACAGTGTAGGTTTGTTTTTGTTTTGTTTTTTAATAATACTTTAGTCCGGTTTGGTTTTGTTTACTTTGGTGTGTTGTAAAATGAAGGTTTACCCAGCATATTTGGATCCTATTTAACAACTTTTATGCAAATCATGCTGTGACATTGATTACGTTTTCCACAGTGTCAGCATTCTCATTTCCGTTCTGTTTGCTCGGTTCCCATTTGTGTTCTTTGTGTTCTTATTTTGGCTTTAGGGTAAATGTTTACTGTTAGGTCTCATATAGTTGATTTTTTAAGGGAGCACAGCACTCAGAGGTGATATTGTTTATTTTATAAGTTGTTATCTAACTGAATGACAGGTGATTTCAGGAAGTGACTTCAGTTCCAAATTCAAAGGGTATTATTATTAGGGCAATCGTCTCAAAGGTTCTTCCAATCTTTGTAGGCCCATTAAGTCTGGCTTTTTCAGGAATTTGAGTTTGGTCTCTATTTTCTCCCCTTCTATCTGGGACTTACTATTGTTCACCTGCAAGAAGTACAGCCAGAATGCTCTTTAGAAACAAGGATGGCAAGACTTAGTCTCATGTATTTTGGACATATTATCAGGAGAGACCAGTCCCTAGAAAAGGACATTGTGTTAGTCTGGGTAGACTAGAGAAACAAATTCATAGAGACACTCATATGTCTATAAGAAAGAGGTTTATATACAAGACCAATTGAATATAAAGAATACATCTCAACCCAGTCCAGTCCAAGCCCATTAGTCCAATATTCGCCCATATGTCCCATACCAATCTATAAAGTCCTCTTCAGACTCACGGAACACATGCAATGACGCCGAATGCAGGATGATCACAAGCCAGTGGGTAGAAAGTCTTTGGATCCAGTGGCATTGTAAGCATCTCAGCGCTGGCAGGGGTCTCTATGTGGCTTCTCAGGCTCCAGAGGTCTGGTGGCATCAGGGTAGGTCCATGTGGCTTCTCCAGCTCAGGGCACTAGTGTAGTTCCATGTGTCTTGTCAGCTGCAATATTTCCCAGGGAGTAAGCCAAGAGAGAGAGAGTCTGTCTCCCGCCTCCAAGCAAGAAAAAATAGGAGTTCCCAGAATTCTCAGGAGAGGCCATGCCCACACAGAGGCCTCATGGGCTATATTTTGATTGATGGGCCAGACTCCACCCCTCCACTCGTAATCCTCTCAGATTGATACCAGATTATGTAACTACCACACGCATCATGCTTGGTAAAGTAGGGCAGTACAGAAGAAGACCCTCAATGGGATCTGATTGGCACAGTGGCTGTAGCAGTGACTGCACACAAAACAGTTATGAGGATGGTGCAGGATCTGTTGTGCGTAGGGACACTATGAGTCAATGCTGTCCCCCTGATCAGAAGGATAGTGCTAACTGGGCACCATCGACTTCTAGGCTCAGGATAGATAAGACCCTGTGAACTAATTTCTTCCAGGCTTTGGTTCCCTTTCTTTGTCATTCCAGATGGAGTGGGGACCAATACTGTACATAGTAGAATTTTATAAATGATGTTTCGGTCAGATTTCTCCAATAAATTTAGCTTCACATTTCTCCCAATAGGGCCCAACTTACCTATACGTTTTATAAGTCCTTATCTATAAAATGAAATCTTTGTCATTGGCTTGATACTGATTCATAGCGCCTCTATAGGACAGGGTAGGATTGCCCCTGTGTGTTTCCAAGACTAACTGTTGACAGAATTAGACAGCCTCATTTTTCTCCCAAGACAAGGCTGGTGGATTCAAACTGCTGATTTTGCGGTTAGCAACCCAATGGTGGTAAAGTGGGTTATGCACTGAGCTGCAAACCACAAGGCCTGCAGCTCAAACCATCTGTCACTCTGTGGGAGAAAGATGAGACTGCCTACTCCCATTGTCCGTACACTCTCACAAACCCAAAGGTGCAATTTTACCCGGTCCTAGAGGGTCACAATGAGTTGGAATTGACTTGATGATGTTGAGTGAGTGAAACCTATAAAATGAAGAGGTGTCATTTGTGTACAATGAAAATATCTAGAGGTCTACACAAGGAGGCTTCAAAAAGTGCTATTATCTTTTAATTCCAGAAACTTTTTGAAGCCCCCTTAATCTGTAGAGAGGAAAGAAAAATGTATCAAGACAGTACTGCAAAGATACCCTCAAATGCTGATAAGGGTACCGCTAGAAAAGAGCAAGGTTGAAAGGGGATTATTTTTTAATGAAAGATTTTTTTAATATGAAAGATACAATCTTTTATTTCTAAACAAAGAATATTTGGATGTTACTTGCATCTTTTAAAATATTTTCAGATGGAGTGATATGAGTGATGTCCACTCAGCTCTAATGACATTCCAACTAGAGAATAAGGTTAATGAGTCTGGGTTTAGGTCCCAGGCTTCTCCCTTTCCCCATCCTCCTTGCATCTTCTCGAGAAACTGGTCCGATAAAAGGTGTGCTGAGTCATCTGGAGAATTCTTAAGAAACAACATGTAAATGTGTGATTAGAGAGAATTGCGAAAGAACCAAGTCAAATCAAGGCTAATTATAGGACTGTAGTTTCAGGAAAATATGATTCATAGAAAATCAGGTAGATTTCTAACCAAGAGTACTCTACCCTGTGCAAAGCAAGGACATGGGGCATTGTGACAGACCATGCAGACCTGAAAACAAAGCACCTAGAAATGCTGCCCAAATCAGAACAAGTACTCTTTTAAGTGGGTCGCTGAGATCTCAGCAGCATTGAGGAATTCAAACTTTTAACTTCCAGAACGATGAAAGAGTCCATTTCTGTTTGCTTTCTAGCTGCATTATAGCAGCACTAAAGAACTGAGATACGACCACTGAAAGGATGGAGATAGAAATGCGTGTATCGCTTCCGAACATCTATAGCTAGAGGTGCCCAAACTTATTTGGACTACTACCCCCTTTACAAAAAAAAGAAAAATTACTCAACACCCCTCTAGCAATTAAAAACTTTTGTACTAGAGGCCATAATCCAGGAAGAAGCATACCAGCCTGTGTGATCCAAGGATTATAAATGATAAAATCCCAACCTGAAGGAAGGAATGGTATCAGAGCCTAAATTGTGAACACCTGGTTTACAAAAGGCTATGGATGGCACTGGAAGTCCCAAATCCATTTCCGTGTCAACAAATGGAGTAAGCCTCCCGTGAATGCCCTCTGACCATAGACCAGGAGGTGAATAGCCTTGCTATGATGTAAAGTGCATTGAAAAGTGGATTGTTGTAGGTGCAGTTAGGTTAAAATTTAATACTTGGCATTTGATCTTCCTTTTGACCCATTTTTAATTTGTTGAATTTTAAAATATTTTTTTGCTTTATTTTTGATTGAGGTTTTGTTTTACTTTATTTTTGTTGTTGGTTTTGCTGTTGTTGTTCATATGTTTTTCTGTATATAAAATCCAAGATAGGTAGTTCTACAGAGACAGCAGCAGGCTGATGGTTTCTTGGAGGCATGGCAGCAGAGGGGAGGGGGGAGGGGGATTGGGGAGTTAATAACAATGAGAACCATAAAGAAGAAAATATTCTAAAATTGATTGTGGTGATGATTCTAAAACTCTTAGTATGATAGAAGTATGGAATTGTAATGTGAATTATATACCAATAAAACTGGTTAATAAATAAATAAAGTTGTTAAAGTAGAAAATTTTATGATGTATGTACATATTAGAGGGCTTCAAAAAGTTCATGGAAAATGGAATCGAAAGATAATAGAATAATCAAAAAGTAAAGAAAGTAAAATATACATATAAATGAATAATCTAACATTGAAAAGTTATTATTATTGAATAAGAAAGATATTTGAAACCTCAGGTAAATATATTAAGTATATCTCTAAAATCATGGAAAGTATGTTTAGAAAAAACAGGTTATCCTCAAAAAAGAAATAAAACAACAAAAATATGAAACTTTAAAGTTTTAAATGACAAAGGGGTAAATATCAATGCTAAACATCAATTACAATTTGAATTATTACACCAAATCATACCAACATTTTATTTTTATAATTCAGGTCTGGTTTTAAGACTCCTTATCACAAAACAGTGTGTAGCGTGTTCCTAAAACTGATGGAATGACAAAATAAAAGGCCTGTTAGGGATCGTCAACATAAGACTCAGTACTCTTCTTATGAGAGTCAGAGGGTTTGAAAGAGTTCATCGAGGTCACACAGTGGCAAAATGAAGCCTGGAACCTCAATCTCTTGAGCTCTAGGTAAATTATGTACCTGTTGATTGTAAATTGCAGTAATAATATTGCTTGTGTTTTAAAAAAGATAATTATGTTACTTAGCTGTAAAAATTCAATTATAGGTTGCTAATACTAGACATACCTAAAACATAAGGCTAAAGAACAGTTTAAGGGAAAGGAAATATTTTAATGTACAAAGGTGTAAAGGAAAGGGAAGTTGCAATAGTCATATCAATTCCAGACAAAATAGACTGAAAAGCAGAAGGTATCACTGGAGGTAAAGAAGGTCACCAGGGAAAAGAAAATTCTAAACCAGTATGCACCTAAGAACAGGACACCAAATGTAGAGGAGGAATAATTAATGTTTAAAAAGAAATTTGTCAAATGGACAATCTTAAAACTCCCTTTTCTCAGACAAAAATGATAAGGGTATAGAAAATACTTATTCTTTTGAAGCACATGTGGAACATTTATAAAAACTGACCATGTAAAGAACACAAAGCAAGTCTCAGCAAATATCAGTGAATTATTATATAGACCATGTTTTCTAAATATAAGTTAAACTAGAAGCTGATTTTTAAAATAATTCATATAGTCCTTGGAACATTGAAAGCAAACAAACAAACCATTAAACCAAAACAGAGGTTCAAGATCCCCAGAGGTTTTTAGGCCAAAAGGTGTGGTGCTCTAACTTCAAGGTTAGCAGTTTGAACCCACCAGCCTCTCTGCGAGACAGAAATGAGGCTGTCTGCTTCCACAAAGATTTACAGCTGCAGCAACCCGACGGGGCAGTTCTACTCTGCTCTACAGGGTCGCTGTGAGTTAGAAGCAAATTGATGGCAGTGTATTATACATCTGATCAAGACATTAGTTAAGGAACAACAGAGTAAACTTAGGGAAATGCAACAGGAAAAATAATAACAAATCACTAAAATAGAAAACAAAATACAAAAAGCCAGGATCCATAAAACCAGAAGCGTATTCCTTGAAATAACAAGTAAAATTAAAAGCCTTTGGCAAATTATATTAAAAGGGAAAAAAGACATTCAATATTAAGAATGAAAGAAGGGGTGTAGCAAATACAGCAGTCATTCAAAAAATAAGAATCTTATGAACAATGTTAGAGCAATAGGAAAACACATAAAGGGCAGTTCCTGGGAAAATATTGTTTACTCGACTACTAGTAGACTTATGACTGCTAAGTGTAAGCCACTACAGAGGAGACAACCAGGCCCAAGTGATTTTACAGTTGATTTCTTTTTTTTTTTTTATTAAACATTTTATTAGGGGCTCATACAACTGTTATCGCAATCCATACACACATCAATTGTGTAAAGCACATTTGTACATCATTCTCA
>NW_022103914.1:5645730-5647059 GCF_000313985.2 Echinops telfairi
TTTCCCCATCCTCATATAAATATATTTGCATATGTACATGTCTTTATCTAGACCTCTATAAATGCCCATTGCCTCCCAGCTCTTTCCTCTATTTCCCTTGATTCTCCTCCTGTCCCACTATCATGCTCAGTCCCCACCAGGATTTCAGCACTTAGTTGATTTCTATTTATAAAAAATTTTAAGAAAAAGATGATCTGAAACTTACAGAAAAGCTTCCATAGGAAAAGCCTCAAAAGGGATAAATTACTCATTCTATGAGATGAACATAATTGTGATATCAAAGCCAATCCAAAACAACCCTCCTTCACACAAAAATGTGGTGGTTAGCTGTTGTTAGCTCATGGGGCCCCTTCACATAATGAACAAAAGGCCACCCAGGTCTTGTGCTCGCTCCACGGTCAGTTGCAGATCGGACGACTGTAACCCCTAAGCCTTACACTGGCTGATTTCTAGATGTGAGATCGCCAGATCTGTCTTCCTCATCTGTCTTAGTGTGGAAGCACCACTGGACCTGGTCTTCATCATAGCAACTCTCAAGCATCCACTGTGGGGACAGATGGAGGGTGGCTGCAGAAGCCATATCTCCACGTGGAAGTCAAGGATTCTACCACGAAACCACCAATGCCCAGGTAAAAGTGTAAGGTACCTAAGCATAAATGTAACAAAAATATACAAAATATTATGGATAAACAACGATAAGACTTTATTGATAGACATTAAAAAAGACCTAAATAAATGAAGAAATCTAATTTTATGCAGTCTTATAAAGGGGTCTATTTTCTAGATAGTAATCAATAGATTTCATCGAATTCCAATCAAAATCCCACAGATTCTCAGATCTTTTAATAAAGGGATTTTAAAAATTAAGAGCAGCAAGAGTCCAATAATAAATGATCAACAATCGTGAAGACAGTTTTGAAGTAAAAGAACAAGGTGGAAGGGTTTCTTCACCAGATTGAAGAATTATTATAAAGAGAAATTAATGAGGATTACGTAGTATTGATGGAAGTGGCGAGAGAGTCCAGACACTGACGAAAATACACACAAACACAGAAGTGACATTCCAAATCAGTGGAAGAAAGTATGGATTAGTCGATCCATGGCCCTAAGAGCAAATAAAAATTGGATCTCAACATTGTAGCAGATGCAAAACTAGATAGACTTATTGAAGATTTCAATGAAAATTGTAAACATTTTCCATTTCCAGAGGAAAATATAGGTACTTATGCAATGATGGGAGCCCTGGTGGTTAATGGGTAACATGTTGGACTTCTAACAAGGCCAGAAGGACAAATTCAATCATTGTGCTGAGGTCGAAAAATAAGGCTA
>NW_022103914.1:5648025-5671390 GCF_000313985.2 Echinops telfairi
GCACAACTCAAAGGGGTGCTGTCCACAGAGGACACAGTGTGATTGGACTGCCCTGAAGTTGTGAATCAGGGAAGTCCTGGTCAAGGAAGAGAGGTGTTTCCTAGGGCAGACATAAAACCACGAGTCATAAAGGCAAAAAGTAATACATTTGACTCCATTAAAAATGAGATACTTCTGTAAAGGAAGGGGTGACAACAGGATTTGAACCCAGGCAAAAAATTTGAACCAACAGGATGGGAAGTGAGGTACAAGGCAACTACAAAAAGAGTTCAAAGAAGGAAAAATCTTCTGTTCCTTTTTGTTCCAGGTGGACCCAGCATTACTGCCACCAAAAGATATATTGTGGGGGATGGGTGTTAAGTTGTTCAGGGTTCAAAATCCCATTGCTGCTGAGTGGATTCTGATTCAGAGTGATTCTGTAGAACAGAGTGGAACTGCCTCTTGGGGTTTTTGAACCTTTTTATAAGAACAGAATGCCTCATCTTTCTCTTGCCGGGCGACTGGAGGGTTTGAACCACCAATCTATTAGTTAACAGCTCGATACTGAATCTCTCCTAAGATGTGCCTTCAAAATTCATTAGTCTGAATTGAGTCTAAATTCTCTTCCTAAATCAGTCACAAGCAAGGGCCATGAGATAGTATAACTAGTATAGTAGAGCATGTGGCTGTAGAGAGGAAGGTCCCCCAACCCCGCCCAAACTTTAAGAAGAAAGAAGGGAAGTGTTCAGATAACAAGTGTTCAGAATCTGCTCCATTTGTAAAACTTCATTGTGATTGATAAACTATTCCTCCACTTCCCTTTGTTCTGATTCTGTTCTTACTTAGAAATCTTCTGAGTAGTCCTGACCCTTGCCAAGTTGCTTGATGCCAGTAAAGTGGTAACTAGGAAAGAAGATACAAGTCACTGGAAACTTTATTTCCTAAAAACAAACAAACAAACAAACAAGTCTCTCTGCTGTCGAGTGGATTCCGACTCAGCAAGGTAGACTCATCCTCGTGGGTTTCTAAGACTGTACCTTTCTACAGGGGCACAAAGCCTCGTTTTTCTCTCTCAGAGCAGCTAGTGGTTTCAATTGGAATGATCACAATAAGCCCTGTTAATAATCTCCCACAACTGAATCCAATCAGTATTTCCCCCCTACACTTTCTCTTCCCCAAACCCATCAGGAAAAGTTGTTTGGTGTGAGTGACAAAGACGATGGCTAGAAGAACCATATTAAATGATTCATTGCACTGCAATATAAAAGCTATGTTTACACTATAGTGTAGTCTATTAAGGAACTCTTGTGGCACTGCCAGGTAAACATCAGACAAGGTCAGTGGTTCAAAGTCACCAGCCATTCAATGAGAGAAGAGTTACAGATCCTGTAAAGAGTTCATCTTGGAAACCCTCTAAAGTTACTATGAGTTAAAATCAACTCAATGGCAGTGGGTTTGATTTGAAGTTTTGGTAGCTTTATATAAAGCTTTGAAATATTGTGAGGCTGACTTAAAGATGGCACAGAGACATGAAGAGAGCACATATTTTTGGAAAAATAGCACCAGTCGACTTGCTCCATAAAGGGTCCTCACACACAAAAAAAGGGGTTCTCACAAACCTTCAATTTATAAAGACACAACATTTGTGAAGCTCCATCGAGCAATCACAATAAAACAAAGTATGCCTATACAACCTAATATACTGCTTTGATTGGGTCCTAGTTGTAAACCATTAAAATAAAGCTATAAAAGCCTGTTTCTATAGGAGATTTTAATATGAATTTGATGAGATAATAGTAAGAAATGTTAATTTTCTTATATGTGATAATGATGTAGTTATAGAAGAGCATTTTTTTTGGAAGAGTATTTCTAGGAGATGCATTCTGACTTAGGTATAAAGTACAGTATCCAAAAAAGGTACAGCATCTACAGCTTATTTTCAAATGTCTGAGCAAATAAAGAGTAAAATAAACATGATAAATTATTGATAAGTGTTGGATCTAAATAATGGGCACAGTGCACATTTCCTATGCCGCTTTTCAACTCTTTAATATACTTAAAATTTCTCATTTCAAATAGCTGAAAGACATTTTAAATTATAGTATTTTTTTTATTTTAAGAAGTTCTATTTCTACGTCAAATCTACTACTTAAAAATAAATTCTTTTACTTTGCAGGTGCTTTCAACCTATATTTTATTTTCTCTTATATTCTGTGTTTGGTAATTCCAGTACTGACCTCTTTACAATTCAGAACCTTTTGTCTGTTGTTTATACTGCTTCTCATACATGGTGTCTGGAGTTTTGTAACCATTATTTATTTATTTATTTATTATGGTGAGATGCTTATTTTTTTAGCAGGCCGTTCTTTGTGGGACTTCTTTGAGGTGTAATATGAAGATACATTTCTCTAGAGGGGGCATATCTTTGCTACCAGTGAGCTTTTAAACAGCACACTACATGAGTTAAAGTCAACTCCAGAGCTGTCGGTTTAGTTTAGGGTTTTGTTTGTTTTTAAAAATTTTTTTAAGTGGGTTTAGTTTTTCGTTAACCATACTGCAAGAATAGATTTGATGTACTGAACACTAACAACCAAAGACCAGACAGGTTGTGGGATGGCATGAAGAAAAAGAAAATAAACAAACAAAAAAATAAACCTACTGCCACTGAGTCGATTCCAAATTATAGCGACCCTATAGGACCGAGGAGGACTTCTCGCTAGAGTTTCTGAGGCTGTAAATCTACATGGAAGCATCAAACCTCGGCTTTCTCCCTTGGAACTGC
The DNA here is from genome assembly GCF_000313985.2 of Echinops telfairi. Classification (NCBI taxonomy): domain Eukaryota; kingdom Metazoa; phylum Chordata; class Mammalia; order Afrosoricida; family Tenrecidae; genus Echinops; species Echinops telfairi. The sequence goes on from NW_022103914.1 coordinate 5,650,787, forward strand.
CAGTGGGCTTGAACTGCTGATTTTGTGGTGAATAGCTCAACAGGTAAATGTTCAACAGGTAAAAATGTTCAAAGATCTGGCAGGCAGTAATCCTTTGCTTGTCCCCCTGCCCCCAGCACTTGTATTCCTGCCCTTTGCACATAGATGAGGGACGCTTGCCCCATGAAGGCCACAGGGCCACATTCCCTTAAAAGGGACAAAGAGGCATAACCATGCCTGTCCCCTGCTCATCAGAAATCAACAAATATTCTCTCAAAGGGGGTGGGGGTGGGGAATACCGGCATTAAAATACTTAAATATGAGAAACCAAAAGAACCTGGTGGGAAAAGGCAAGAAAGGAATTGGGAGTTTCTTGGGAAGGAAGAGTTTTCTCACGTTCGCTTGCCCATTAAAGGGCTTGGGGTATGGAGTTAACAAGGCTCACACAGTGAGTTTGCAGTGACACAGCTCCATGTAGATCTGCCGACGAAGTTTGAGCATGTCCTGTGGGGTGAAGCTGAATGGCTGAGACAGGGCCAGATGCTTGCAGAACGGCAACACAAAGGCACCACAGTCCCTGTCATGAGTCTACCTGCCCACATTCATTTTGAAGTAACCTTACCTGCCCTGGTGAAATCCAGTCGGTCTTTCTTCAAAGCCTCTGCCCGTAGATACTTGGCAACATGCTTAGGGCAGCGGCGGTTTAGATTGCGCTGCGAGTCAAAATAGGCAATGGAGCATCGCCCCAGGTCAACAGAAATGAGAGACCAATGCGCCTCCAGGTGGGTGGGTGTTAGCAACAGCTCCTTATTGAAGATGTCAACATTTCTGGTCCACCTTTTCACCCCATCATAACCCTTGGTATGGAGCTGATCATGGAAGAAACTGTTGAAGAAACGTACCTTTTCTGGGACCATGTCCATGATCAGGTCTCCATACATGTTCATCACCTGGTACTGGGGCCAGTTCTGTCCATATAAGGTCCCTAGGTCGTCTATGGTCAGCACATGCCACTTATAGGTCACTCAGAAGGCCCCTCCCCCCCCCATGGCATCGCCTGGCATCCTCTGGTAGGATTGGATCAGCTGCAGCACTAGGCCCTTCCTGGAAGGTGTGGAAAACTCCTGCTGGAAAATATCCTCTAAGTTTTCTACTACCTCATCAGTGCTGAGGGGGATGAGGCTACCGTAAGTTTGAAGGAATTCATCTGAGATGCTCTGCACACAGGTCACAGGCTTCTCCCTCAGTGAGCTGTGCAGGCCAGCTTTCTCTCCAGGACGCTCTGCCTCTTCCAAAGGGTCTCTTCCACAGCATCAGGGCTCCTCAAGAACGCAAAAGGTCAACAGTCTAAGCTGTACTGAAGACACTGGCGAAAAACAAGGCCCCAGGAAAAGGCGAATACTTATTGAAATATTTCTACAAATTGTATTTCCACAAACTGATGCAGTACTGGAGGCTCTCACTACTCTATGCCAGGAAATGACTAGTCAACTGAAGGAGAAGACACATATCCGTGCCCTTACCAAAGAGAATGGACCCCCCCCCCCAAAAAAAAATGTGGAAATTGTGGAGCAATGTTATTAACATTGCACACAAGTAGAGTCATGCTTGAGATAATTGAAAAGCCATTGTAGCACTAGCTCAACAGGGAGCTCCCAGAAACTGGCACCAGACGAGGACATGGAACGAGGGATACCATGGCTTGTGTCAGATGGATCTTGGTGGAAAGAATACCAGAAAGACGCTGACACGTGTTTTCTTGCCAATGCGAAGAGGTATGATAACACTGTGCAAAATGAGAATTCCAGGACACTTCATGGTACTCGTGTGAAACCTGTACATAAAGGCAGCCATTTGAACAGGACGAGGGGAGATGGCATGACTTACAATCATGAAAGGTGGGCATCCAGGTTGTATCCTTTCACCATAGGTACTCAGTGTGTATGCTGGATAGATAATCTGAGAAACAGGATTCCGTGAAAAGAGCATGGCGTCAGGACAGGAGAAAGCGTCCTGAACAGCGGGTCATATACAGAGGACAGAACAGTGCTTGCTGAAAGCAAGGCGGAATCGACGATAAAGAGCAGAGACTGCGGGCTTCAGAACAGCGACACCTCGACATGAAAAAAAGAAGAAAATCCTCACCACTGGAGCAAAAACAGCATCAGCGTGGAGGGAAAAAAAGATGGAACTTGTCAAGGATTTTGTTTCACTTGGACGCAGCAGACAAGAAGTCACGTGGCGCTTTATGGAACTGGGTGGATCTGCTGGAAATACTCCTTTAAAGCGTTAAAATGTGAAGATGTCACTTTCAGGATTGAGATGCCTCTGACCTCATAATTATGCAAAAGCTGGACACCGATTCAGGAAGACTGAAGAATTGCTGCATGTGAATATGGAGTTAGCGGAGGGTATTAGACAGAATAGGGACTGCCAGAGGAATGCACACATCTGTCTTGGAAGAAGTGCTGTCCGACTGCTCCTCAGAAGCACAAATGTGAGACTTCACCTCACACACCTGGGACATGTTATCCAGACATCAGGCTTCTTACAGTAGAAGGTCACTGAAAAAGGGGAAGTCCCTCAAAGAGATACGCTGACACTGGCTGTAACCAGGGACTCAAACGTGGCAATGATTGTGAGAGGGATACGGGATAGGGCCATCCTTCGTTTGTAGGGTCGCTATGAGTTAGAACTGACTTAATGGCTCTGAAAACGCCATCACCACAATGAGACCAATTTAAGCTAAATTGATAATGAGGGTTTGGGGGACCATATAGGTGATGTGAATTTGTGCTGTAAATCAACATGTCAGAGCTGGCCAGTGGCTGCAGGCTCTCAGAGACGATGTTACCAAGGCAACCATCCATGCAGCCCCTGATGGTGAGAGGGTGGGAGAATGAGACAGACTTCTGTTTCTCCTTTAACAGAAAGCTGCACTCAAAAGAGCATATAATCCATTACATCTTCTGAACTGCCTCCCATCCCTTCTCGCCAGTGCTCCACGACCACAGTCAGCACTGCTAAGCCTTGCAGAGAACCTGGAGAGGCGTCCACAGAGAAAGTGCTTTAAAAGCAGAGGCAGTCCTGCGCAATCCCAGGTAAGGTCACTTTTCCAACAGAATTTCCCCAAACTTTCTGGTTTTTAACACTTCTTAAAGTGGCTGGTAATCTACTAAGCATTGAAACTAAATTTCTACAAATAGTTTTATCTATGTTATCTAATAATTGCAAATAACAAAAATGTGTGTTGTTGTTGTCGCAAGGTGCCATCGAGTCAGTTCTGACCCATCGCAGGCTAGGTGCAACAGAAGGAAACACGAGCTAGCCCTCTGCCATCCTTACACTGGTTCTTCTGTTTGAGGCATCAAGGCAGCCATTGGGTGCATCCACCTTGTCCAAGGCCTTCCTCTTTTTTGCTGCCCTGACACTTTACCAAGCATCCTGTCCTTCTCCAGGGTTTGGCCCCTCCTGACAATGTGTTCAAAGTAGTTGAGGCAAAATCTCACCATTTTTGTCTCTAAGGAGCATTCTGGCTGGATTTCTTCCAAGAAAGATTTGTTTGGGTTATGTATATGGCTGCTAATGGCAAGGTCAGCAGTTTGAAACCACCAGGCACCTCGGGGAAAAGATGAGGCTTTCTACTCCCGTGAGGAGCCCTGGTGGCATAGTGGCTACATGTTGGGCTGGTAACTGAAAAGTCAGCAGTTCGAAACCTCCAGCCCAATGTGAGGGAGAAAGATGAGGGTTTCTACTCACATAAAGAGTTACAGTCTTGGAAACTCACATCTCCCCTGTCCTATAGGGTCGCTATGAGTCAGAATCGATTTGATGACAGTGAATTTGGCTTCACAAAAATGTAGACAACTTAATTTTCTCTTTGGTTCAATATAAAGAACTGAGATGATAAGTGGTCACATAATAATACATGTGAGAAGATTGATTTTCTCCTTGTTGAAAATTGCCAGTCATCCTGGCAAAGAAATGGATGGCCAATTAAGTTGAATGATTTGAGTAGTATTTCATAAAAGGATTCTTTACAAAAGTGTGAGCAGGGTGTAGAGGAAGCACAGGCTGGTACTTGGCCACACTTGACCCCACCTTGACCAGAGAGATCATGAAAACAAACCTCTTACCAGGACCTGGAAAGAGAAAGCTATGTCCTGGTCATGGAGACCTTACAGGAGCTATGACTTTCAGTTGATTGACACAGCCCACCATCTTGACTGGGGCAATCCTGCCAGGAATGAGCCAGACGCACACATACTCCCATTATACTCTCCTCCCACCCTCTGATTTCCTGCCAGGACTCCCCTTGGCATAACTTAGTGATAAACCAGAACACAAAAGAGTACCCTTAGTTTTTATGTCTTTGGGGCATGCTAAGGACATGGTTGGAAAGTAGATCTGGAGAGGCCAACAGAAGATCTGTGTTAAATTGATTAGTATGCTGATTAGGCATTGATTAGGTATCCTACAGTTTGTAATCTGATATGGTATTCCTTCATTTTCACATAACACTGATTTTCATGTAACAACCTTACCATGTTGGTGAGGAGTGAGTGTAGTAGGTATCTGTATTGTTTGGGGTAGCTATCTGTTGTGTGATGAGTTGTCACAAATTTACAACTTGAAATGACATATATATTATCTCACAGTTTCTGTGGGTCGAGAGTCTGGGTACAGTTCAGCGAAATCCTTGTTCAGAGTCTCACCAGGCTACCATCCAGGTGTTGGCCATGGAGAGGTTCTCATCTGAGGCTTGACTGGGAAAAGCTCCACTTCCCTACTTGTATGATTGTTGGCATATTTCCTTGCCAGTATAGTACCAAAAAATTCCATTTTTTTCTTGGCTGCTAGTTGGAGGCCATCTTCAGAATCCAGAGTTCCTTGTCACATGGGGCTCCCAAACTTGGCTCCAAATCCCAGTGGGAACCACCTGGGAAGCCAAAAAGATGCAGTGGGCGTGAAGGGGAACAGGAGAAGAGTGGGAAGTGCTGAGGTCCTAGAGGTGGCAGATGTCAGAAAAACATCCCAAGTCTTTACCGTCCGTCAGAAGACGAGGGTCCATTCTGTGTGGAACTCCCGAGAGCAGATCCGAGAATGGATAGATCACGGATGAGAGTTGGTAGGAGTAGCTGAGGGAGGTAGGGAGAAAGAATTACATAGGCTCAGTGGGGGCAGAGTTAAGTGAGGGCATCGGTCTAGAAGGCAGGGGCAGTTTCCGTGGTGTCAGATGTGTGTGATGAAGGGAAAGAAGGAAGTGGCCGGAGGCGAGAGTGCCAGAATCAGAATAGGAATCTAGAGCCTATATAGAAAAATAAGAATAGCCACGTGGGAGGAAGAGCAATGAGGGTTAACTTGGCCACCATCGGACCTCAGTAATTAAAGGAGTGTGCTACCGACACAATGGCTAGAATGCCAATGGAACACAATAGTAAATCCAGAAACAGATTCTGGGGTTTAACGGGAATTTAGTCTATGAAAAAGAAGCATCTCAAATTAGTGACCATAATCATGGACTTTAAAAAATTATGTTGGGAAAATTGGATAGATGGAGGTGGCAAGTATCAGGGCTTACCTTTTTTCTTACACCAGATGATGTCAAGTGGATTGAATATCTAAATGTTAAAAATAAGACCCACATGAACTGTACTTTAATGCAAATAGTGTGCACATTATACAATTTTTGGAAACTACATCACCCTCTCAAGCATTCATTTCCAAGGCATGTTATATGCATGGAGATGTTATATACAAAAATACAGCATTAAGGGTCTGTGTGAAAACCTTTATAGCTGCTGAGCGAGAAAACACTAACCCTTCTTCCACAAAAATCCAAAATTTGTTTCTTAAAAATCCAATTAAATTACATAAAATGAACTTCAGCATGTCCTACCCAGAAAAAACCCTTATAGTCAAAGGATGAGACCACCAAATGTTAGTTTACTGCTTAAGTGAGCAATGCATACTGGTGGTCACGTATATACTCAAGTATAAGCCGACCGAATATCAGCTGAAGCACCTAATTTTACCACAAAAACTGCATTAAAAATGTGCTCAATGGTAGGGTATGAACAAAGGTAAAGAAAGCAAGAGGAATTGCTGAAACCCTAGTGGGAACTGAGCATGATAGTGGGACAGGAGGAAAGTCAAAGGAAATAGAGGAAAGAGCTGGGAGGCAAAGGGCATTTATAGAGGTCTGGATAAAGACATGTACATATGCAAATATATTTATATAGGAGGATGGAGAAATAGATCTATGTGCATATATTTAAAGGTTTAGTATTAAGGTAGCAGGACAACATTGGGCCTCTACTCAAGTACTCCCTCAATGCAAGAATAGTTTCTTCTATTAAATTGACATTCTATGATGCTCAACTTCCCGGCACAACCACTGAAGACAAAGTGGGTGAATAAGCAAATGTGGTGAAGAAAGCTGATGGTGCCGGGCTATCAAAAGATATAGCGTCTGGGGTCTTAAAGGCTTGAAGGTAAACAAGTGGCCATCTAGCTCAGAAGCAACAAAGCCCACATGGAAGAAGCACACCAGCCTGTGCGATCACGAAGTGTCGAAGGGATCAGGTATCAGGCATCATCAGAACAAAAAAATCTTACCATAGTGAATGAGGGGGGGAGTGCAGAGTGGAGATCCAAAGCCCATTTGTAGGCCACTGGACATCCCCTTACAGAAGGGTCTCAAGGAGGAGACGAGCCAGTCAGAGTGCGATGTAGCAACGATGAAAAATACAACTTTCCTTTGGTTCCTAAATGCTTCCTCCCCACCCCCACTATCATGATCCCAATTCTACCTTACAAATCTGGCTAGACCAGAGGATGTACACTGGTACAGATAGGAACTGCAAACACAGGGAATCCAGGGTGGATGATCCCTTCAGGACCAGTGGTGTGAGTAGTGATATTGGGAGGCTAGATGGAAGGTGGGTTGGAAAGGGGGAACGGATTACAAGGATCTACATGGGTGAAGGGAAACGTCAGACAGTGCAAGATATGACAAAATAATCATTTATAACTTATCAAGGGTTCATGAAGGAGGGGAGAGAGGAAGAAGAGAAAAAAATGGAGAGCAAATGTTTTGAGAATGTTGAGGGCAATGTATGTACAAATGTACTTTACACAATTGATGTATGGATTGCGATGAGTTGTATGAGCCCCTAATAAAACGATTAAATAAATAAATAAATGTGCTAAAAAGCTCGGCTTCGCTACGAATAGATAGGATATATTCACAATGTGTAAAATGGACTGATACCTGATCTTAGGGAATGTGGTAGTGTTGACTGGGTTACAGAGGCAGGATAGGGTTGATATCAGCCATAGATGTGTGTTTACTGGTGAGACCATTGCTAATTACTTGATTTTCAAAGCATGAGGCTGTGATTGATTAGTTGATTTTCAGAGGGATTCAATGAACCAGTTGTCCTTGATTGATTAGACAGGTGTATAACCAGTTTGGGGTGGTTACATGTTGCCACGACTACAGGACAATCAGTCTTTTCCTAGAGTATGGGAACTTTATTCTCATGGGAAACTTTTTAAATAATTCATTACATACAAATGATCAATCTTCCTTATATATAAAGAGCTCCTAAAAATCAAGAAAGAAAGAAAAAAACAATGACCCAAGAGAAAAATAGAAAACACAAACAGTAAAATAAGTACAAATAACCCCAGGGCATTGCAGAAAAAAAGCAAAAGCAAAAATTCAACTTCATTCTAAATAAAGAGAAATGGCTTCCCTAGTAATTGTCCTCAGGACCCTGAAGGGGCATTCCATAAAATTAAGGTAAAATGTCAAAAATCAGATTTTGACATTTGAAGACACTGAATACAAAAGTCATCAACTTGAGAATATGTATTTTAGAAAAATGCATAGTTCTTTAATTTAAAATTTTTTTAATAAAAAAATATTTGTCTAAGTAAAGAGGTGTAGTTGGTCTAGCTATCACCATTTTGATTGATTTAAGAATCAGGGCTTTTGCTATTAAGCAACATTAAAATTGTCACTTTCCTTGCTAAAGGCCTAAGTCTTGGGTAAGTAGGCCTCTCATCTAATTTTTAGCCTGTGACCTGTTTTTATAAGTCCCAAAGGAAAGTTTGTTTTTAAGACCAAACTCTGAAAGCAAAGTAATTACTGGTTTAAAAACTCTCAAATTATTCTGAAAATAAACCAGTTAAATGCATATAAACTTTGTACAAATAAAATATTTAAATGTAAAAAAAAATTTTAAAAATATTTAAATGTAAATTTCGCTAGATTTATCAATAGGAATTACATAATTTGTTTATTATGTTTTTCCAAACATTCTTCAGATGTGGTTTATTTTTTAGAAACAGCTTTATTAAGATATAATTCATGTATCAAACAAATCACCCACTTAAAATATTCAATTCATGAGCAATTCGATGACTTTTAGTGTACTCACAGATATGTGTACTATTGTTTTTTAAAAAATAATTTTTATTGGGGGCTCCTACAACTCTTATCACAGTCCGTACATATATCCATTGTCTCAAGTACATTTGTACATACATCGCCATTATTTTCAAAGTATTTTCTTTCTACTTGAGCCCTTGGTATCAGCTCATACCCCCCGCCCCCCTCTTCCCCTCCCTGATTCCATGAACCCTTGATAATTTCTAAATTATTATTTTCTCATGTCTTTCACTGTCTTATATCTCCCCCCTACTCCCTTTCTGTTGTCCATCCCCCTGGGAGGGGGTTTAGATAGGTCATTGGGATTGGTTTCCCCTTTCTCCCCCCACCTTCCCCTTCTGGTATGGCTACTCTCAATATTGGTCCCACGGAGTTTTTCTGTCCTATATTCCGTGTTTCCAGCTCTTATCTGTACCCATGTTCATGCTCTGGTCTAGCCAGATTTGTAAGGTAGAATTAGGGTCATGATAGTGGGGGTGGGGTGGGGGTAGGAAGCATTAAAGAACCAGAGGAAAGCTGTATGTTTCATTGGTGCTACACTGCACCCTTACTGGCCCGGCTTCTCCCCACAACCCTTCTGTAAGGGTATGTCCAATTGCCTACAGATGGGCTTTGGGCCTCCACTCCGCACTCCTCCCTCCTCATTCACATTATGATTTTTTGCTCTGGATATTTGATGCCTGATACCTGATCTCATCCACACTTCATGATCACACACGCTCGTGCTCTTCCATGTGGGCTTTGTTGCTTCTGAGCTAGATGGCCGCTTCCTTCACATTTGCTTATGCACCTGCTTTGTCTTCAGCATTCGTTGTCGGGAAGGTAAGCATCTCAGAGTGTTGGATTATTAGAACAAAGTGTTCTTATGTTGAAGGAATACTTGAGTAGGGTTAACAGTTTTAGAACATTTTCATCACATTAAGAAACCTTGCATCTTTTAGCTACCACCCCCTACGCTTTTGTAGCTCTTTTCCACAGCCCTAACATCATTAGTTCTCTCTCTAGATTTCCCTATTTTGGACTTTTCATATGCATGGAATCATATACTAGGTGGTGTTTTATGAGTGGTTTCTTTCACTTAGATAATGTCTAGTGTGATCCTGAGATATTTTTTTGAGAATTTGAACTGCTTCCAATTCAATACACAATCTAATACAGTTGTTTGAATCACAACAGTTCTAAGTCTTTGAGGGTGGATTCTTCTTTTTTTTTTTTAATCATTTTATTAGGGGCTCATATGACTTAGCACAATCCATACATACATCAATTGTATAAAGCACATTTTTACATTCATTGCCCTCGTCATTCTCAAAACATTTGTTCTCCACTTACGCCCCCGACATGAGGTCATTTTTTTCTTCCTCCCTCCCCGCTCCCCTCCCTCTCATGAGCCCTTGATAATTTATAAACTATTTTTGTCATAGCCTGCCCTGTCTGATGTCTCCCTTCACCCACTTTTCTGTTGTTTGTCCCCCAGGGAGGAGGTCACATATAGATCCTTGTAATTGGTTCCCTCTTTCCAACCCATTCTCCCTCTACCTTCCCAGTATCGCCACTCACACCACTGGTCCTGAAGGGATCATCCGCCCTGGATTCCCTGTTTCCAGTTCCTATCTGTACCAGTGTACATCCTGTGGTCTAGCCAGATTAGCAAGGTAGAATTCAGATCATGATAGTCGGGGGGGCGGGAAGAGGGAGGAAGCATTTTGGAACTAGAGGAAAGTTGTATTTTTCATTGTTGCTACATCGCACCCTGTCTGGCTCATCCCCTCCCCGAGAGCCCTCTGCAAGGGGATCTCCAGTGGCCTACAAATGGGCTTTGGGTCTCCACTCCGCCCCCATTCACTATGGTAAGATTTTTTTGTTCTGATGATGCCTTATACTTGATCCTTTCGACACTTCATGATCACACAGGCTGGTGTGCTTCTTCCATGTGGGCTTTGTTGCTTATGAGCTAGATGACCGCTTGTTTACCTTCAAGCTTTTAAGGCCCCAGACGCTATATCCTTTGATAGCCAGGCACCATCAGCTTTCTTCACCACTTTTGCTTATTCACCCACTTTGTCTTCAGTGGTTGTGTCAGGAAGGTGAGCATTATGGAATGCTAGTTTAATAGAAGAAAGTATTCTTGCATTGAGGGAGTACTTGAGTGGAGACCCAATGTCCTTCTGCTACCTTAATACAAAACCTATAAATATAGGCACATAGATTTCTCCATCCTCCTATATAAATATATTTGCATATGTACATGTCTTTATCTAGACCTCTATAAATGCCCTTTGCCTCCCAGCTCTTTCCTCTATTTCCCTTGACTTTCCTCCTATCCCACTATCATGCTCAGTCCCCACTAGGCTTGGATTCTTTCACATATTAAAATCAACTTGATTTAGTATCTGAGTGCCTCTTGCTAGATTATTCCCTGAACCCAGTGTTTCTCAAAGTAAGTGATTGACCCTGTGGAGCACTAGGACAATTCAGGGAGTGTGCAAAAGCAGATACTTACACTTTATCCTGGATAAGGGCTCTAGTACAAATGTTTTCAATTGCCAGAGGGACACTGAGGTTGTTTTTTCTTAAAAAGGGGATAGCAGGCCCAAAGCTTGGGAACCTATTGTCTATCATATGGCTTTTTGTAATTTAGATATACACTGGAGTTTCTGCTCTAAGGTCTACTTTCACTTATTCAAATGCCTTCCCTTCAATAAGCAAACTAAATCTCACCTGATGATCTATCTCCATTCTTTTTGTGGTGTATGGAATTCAGGGATCGTGTCCGAGGGTGTAATTTCATGTGGAGGAAATTTCAGAATGGGTTCTTAGCATCCTTGTGGGGGAGAAATCAGTTAACCTGCAAGGGTTTGAGGCATGTGGCTTTAGGTGACTCTCGTCTAGCATAATTTTATGTGGAGAAAATTTCAGAATGGGTTCTTAGCATCCTTGTGGGGGAGAAATCAGTTAACCTGCAAGGGTTTGGGGCATGTGGCTTTAGGTGACTCTCGTCTAGCATTGGTCAAGATGAGAATACTAGAGTATGTGTATAATTAGCACAATAGAAAGTTAACAATTAGGAAGATATTCTACAGGTGCTTGAGAAGTCTCCTCTCCCTTTCCCCTCCATGCATTCTCTATGGATTGACAACCTCTTCTGGGTATTTGTAGGATCTTCTCATACATAGCACTCCATCTGGTTGGGATAGGGCTTCACAGGTTTCTTACTTAGAAATACCAAGATGTCTTAGTCCCAGAATCCATGAAAGGAAACCTATACTTGCCATAGTGTTGAACTCCAAATCAATCCTTCAAAACTGTTCTGTGATATAAGAAACGTTTCACCAGACCCCATTGCCACTTTGCTATTAAGTTCTAGTCATAAGAAGTACTAGAGATGAAAGGAAAAGAGAGTCATTTCCTGTTTTTTTTGCTGCTTGTCAGCATTGCCACAGCAGCGGTAGTCAACTCCAGCCCAATTCTTTCAACTCTTTTCTAGACTTCACCTCACTGCCCTTTCAAAAGTACTAGCAACAGCCATAGGAGTTTCCCTCAGAGGTCTGCATATCTAGTCTGTAGGGCCTGCCCTCCCTACAGCCTCAGCTCCTGTTTCTTGTTTTACTATTAGGAGCTCTTACAATTATAAGCTCCTATATTCTTAAATTCTTCCCTTTTATTTTCCAGCAGAGGGTGGTAGCCACCTCCTGCAGTTATGATCTTTGGGTTATCCCAGCATCCTCTTTTGCTTCGACACCTGTGCAGCCAATTCTCTATACGCAATCGTCTTGGAAAGGAAGATAGCAACAATGAGGGGTGACAAGTGCCAGAAAGGAAAAGGAAGGTGGAAGGAGTACAAGGCCACAGCAGCTGCACAGGCAACATTCTCCCGACGCCAACATGGGAAAAGAGGCCTAAGGAGGTGCAGGTAACAAAGCAAGACATGGAAGCAGTAATGACATAGGAGTAGGAAGGCAAACAATTCAGGGGTGGCGGGGTATAGGGTTCAAGTAGCCATCTTCTCAGAGCACGGTGGCTTAGATTTAGATGAGGGATAAGGGGTTTGTCTCCACTGAATGCCTAAAGCTAAACAAAATTAGCTGGCCATGCCACAATAAAGGGGTTTGAAAGTGATCAGGCACATTAGACACCTATGGGGACGTTCCAAAGGTGGGCACGTGCAGATGAGTCACCTGGGGATGCACACTAGAAATCAGCAACACTATGTCATACACACACCTAAACTCAGCCACTATGATACCCTCAACCACGCCCTGCAAGTGGGGGGAGAAGGGGGGAAAAAACACCACCACCCCCCCCCACAAAACACAGAGGGAGGACAACAGCAGCAAGGGGAGGAAAGCCAGGAAGTCTCCGAGGAATCCCGAAAACAGACGACTCAGTGGACAGAGCCTGCCACCTCATCAGACCCGACTGGAAAACATTCATAAGGGTCAGCAGACAGACCTCATGTCTATCTGGTACAAGATAGGGAGGATTGTTTACAATCCTGAGGAGAGACAACTGGATGCCCGGTTCCAGGAGACATGGGAGGAGGTGGTGGGAGAAAGGGAGGGGTGAGCCAAGAAACCCAGGGGCAAGGGAACGAGATCTAAAATCAGTGGGGAGGAGGTTGTAGTAATGAGCTAGTCTCTGAAACCCTCAGGGTCACTACATCAGCATCAACTCCCTGGCAATGACTTTTTTTCTGTACATGTCAGTTTCAGTGGTTCCCAACTTATGCAAGAAGTACTAGTTTAATATATAGTTCAGTTCTTTAGGATCAAATGGCTGTAACCCTATGGAGGAATCCACAGGTCCCTGGTATGGTTTGCAGAACCCTGCTCTCCCCACCTAGGCCCTGGGGGCGAGTTCTTCCCACTCATCTTTGGTCTCATCAGAACCATGAGCTTGATAAAATCTTTCACAGGCTTTTTTTTAGCTTCTGACCTGAGCAGATTCAACCCTGCAATTATCTTGACAGAAAAACCAGGCATGTACCTGACAGCTCTCAAGTCTCTAACATTATCATTCCAGTTTATGGGATCTCTTAAGAATTCTGAGTTTCTGTTTACCAACATCATCCGAGACTTGTCCTGTACCCAAAGCACACATAACACAAAGGAAAAGTGGGTGAAACATTAAGTTTAGCTCTCAGGAGCCTCTCCTCTCTATAATCTCAGCCTCTTTCATCTTCATTGTTTCGGCCACACTCTGATGCTTTTATAGTTGTATCTTAAGGCAAGATAGGGAGGGAAAGGGATTTGGGGAGTAACTAATGAAGACAGGAGGGGGAGGGAGCACTAGAACAGACTGTGATTGCATAACTCATCTTAAAGGCCATTTACCCATGGGGGAGGGGGAAAGCTCTAAGGTTGATGTGGGGGTGACTGTATAATTCTCCATGATTTAATTATTGAATGATACATGTAAATTACTTGCCAACAAAGTGGTTGGAGGGGAAAAAATGCTTATCCAGCTTTTCTACATGTCCACAGTGGGGTCTGCTGCAAGCTACTCCATTCTACCTGGCAAATGTTAAATTTCGCTTTTCAAATGATTTTAAAATAGTATATTACAGCTAAGTTAAACAAAAATCCATAATGCTGATCACTAGCAAGTTTTCAAGCAGAAAAACTTTCTTGGATAGGATTCTAATACCTACAGGCAGAGAAAGGCCATCCAGAGTGGTACAAGCCGAGATGCCTCATTTCCTTATTTGCAATGTTTTTTAAGAACATTTAAATATGCAAGATAATACATCCCCACAATTCAAAAAGTATAAAAAGACAGATAATTAAACTCTTCCAGCAACCCAGCTGTCCTCCTTACTGGCAACATTATGCTTTCTCCTTCTAGGGATATTTTATCCAAATGCAGTAAAACCTGCAAAAGTCAGAACCCATGTAAGGTGGAAACCTGTCATAGAAGAAAAACTATTATCCATTAAAACAAGTGATAGGGTAGTGGTAAGACTGTCCCTTTCAAAGGTGTAGAACTTGTGAGACCTGGAAAAACAAGGCACTTGCATCTCTCAAAGGTTTCAAAATATACATATATATTTAAAGACATGTAGTTTTACTGGACAACAGTTGCACATCACACACACTATTTTCAATCTTGTATTTTTTAACAATGGGCTCAGGCATAAGAACAATGATAAGGATTGTGCAGGATCGTACAATGCTTCATTCTGCTGTGCACTTACGGGTCAGAGCCAACTCAATGGCACCTAGAATTTTTCATTTAACTCTATTTAGTTTCAAATTCATAAACTGCTTTTGTTATTTAAGGCTGTATAATACTCCATTGCACTATCATTTCTCTAATGCCTACTGGTGAACATTCAGGCTGTTTTGACACTATGTGATTACAGACACTGCTCTAACAGAGGTTTTTCTGTACATGTCATTTCTACACACACGTGAAGACACCTTCAAGGGATTCCTAGAGGCAGAACTGCAGGACTGCTGTTTCCATGGGCTTTGATTATGGATCAAAAAAGGGAAAAAATCCTTCACAACTTCACTATGTCCAACTGTGAGCATTTTTGTTTTTATTGTGGTATAATCCATCTTTGAAGGTTATAATCCTTGATCTTCATCAATTCAGTACGTCAAGTCCTTTCAGTAAGCCGAGTTGTGCCACCTGCGTATCACAGTCCTGAAGCCACATTCTTTTCATATAGTTCAGTTTCTCAAGCCTTATGCAGCATACAAATTGAGTAAACATGATGCACACCTTTTAAACCATTATTTTAAACCATGCAGCAATCCCCTTGTTCTGTTTGAGTAACAGCCGCTTTGTCTGTGTACTGGCTCCATATAAACAAAATTAGTGTTCTAGAATTCCCACTCTTTTCATTGTTAGTCATGGTTTGTTATGAGCCACATAGTTGAATGTCTTGCAGTCAATGAAATACAAGTGAACCCCTTTCTGGTAGTCTGTTTTCAGTTAAGATACATTTGATACCAGCAATGATTTTCCCCCTGCTTTAAAAGAAATTAAGCACTTTGTGGTCAGTTGCAACTATGTCTTCCCCATTTTGCAAAGCTTTGGAATTAGCCATTTTAAAAATGCACACTCTTACTAAATTTTATGTACTCAATTTTTATTTTTCATAATTATTTTAATTTTCAAATTCTCAATCTATGCACAGCATTTGTACACCTTGGTAATTAAACATTCTCATATCTGTACTACAAAAAATAAGAGAAAAAATTAGCAATACAGTCTAATGACCGACACAAGCATTTATTTTCTTGTAAAAAGGCATACATAAATGGTAGGAATAGCAAAAAAGACTTATTGAGAAATTAAATTTAACTTTAAAATCAACTTTAGTCAAGAAGACTTCTCTAGACAATTAAGTGGTTAAATGCATAAATTCTAAATACACCACACTGTGGGCTGTATTTTCCTCATTTTTGGTCAGCTATTATTCTAGGATGATTTAATTGGATAACTTTTAATTTGAGGAATACCACCATTACCCTAAAATATAAAGTGATGTTTCCTAGGGAAGTATGGCTTGATGAGAATCTTGAATTTCTGACTCAACTTCATTCTACTATAATCTTTTTTAAAAGGCAACTTTTTTTCTGACAGAGCAAACTAAAATTTTATAATTATTATTAGAATTCTACCCATAATTACCCAGTCAGTATTGAAGAAAAATGGTTAACATTAATAAAAATATTGACAAATTGAAGCTAGAATTAGCTCTAAAATATTTTATTTTTCCATTAAATGGATGGCTAGGTAATCAGCAGAAATGCTGTTAAAGACTGCTGTATTTTGGCAAAAGTGGTTCAGATTAATGAAACAGTCTCTACATTTTAAATTTCTCAAAATGAAATCACAACTTGATTTAACTTCTAGGGGCAAGACAGGGCAAAACTGAAGTAGCACACCTTCTATTTTTGTCCATAAACAACTAAAAATAACCATCAGTACAAATGATAATATAAGGAAATAGACACATGGTTATGTCACAGGCTTCCCAACAAAGGGTCTTGCAATACAACCCTCAGAACCACTCCATTTTTCCTGGAATAGCAGACTACGAGAATTTTCAAATACTCAATCATTTTAATTTTCACACTACATACCATTCTGTGAAAAACTATGAAAAACTCATGTGTCTTCTGTGCCATTCAGCAAAGAAAAGGACAAAGGAGAATACTATGCCAAATTATACCTGCTATTCCATTCGGTGCCCAGTCTTTGATCATGTATTGTGATCCAATGCTCTCAAACTTGATCTAACCCACCCGGTCTCACTCTAACTCAATATTCCTTTGCACCAAGAGTCTAATTTCCTTTCTGTCAAACAATTTCCTATTTTCCAGAAGACTAATAATTTTATGGTTTGCCACTGATCCTAATACTTCATAATTCAAAGAAAATGTTATAATGCTTAAAATTTAATTATAGTAGAAATGGAAGTTTGATTACGTTAGTGTTAAGAGAAGTTGCAGTGCAAGTGCTCAGTAAATATAGGGGAGATGTAGCAAGAAAATGTACTTTGTAAACCCTACTTGGGTTCTTTAACTACTTTATATAGTCTTGCTTTGATCACTAGTCATGACAAAAAGGCAAGCATTTTTTGAGGAAGAGATAACCGAAGATATCTTGGAACTGACAAAGGTATTTTATAACTATAATAAAGGAATGTCCGACTCGGTACATCAGTTAAAAATGTAAAAGATTGGGACCCTTATTGATCATACTGAGCTTTGGAGAAACACATTAGTATATTCTTCCCTTGTAACTGCAGTCCTTTAAGTAAGGACAATGGACATAAATCCAGAGAGAACGCTTACCTATGAGATTCTATACCGAATATGCCAGCATCACAATCCAGCATTACCAGATCACAAAACACACCACACTTTACCCGTGCATTACTTTTGGTATCTCTGAAACATTTGAAAAATACTTTTCTGTGAATTACTAGACTGTAGGGAATGGGCCTTTTTTGAGACATTACAATGAGCTCTGGCAGAATTTGGTGTCCTCCTTCCATTAACTGTAACTGAATGTTTCAAATCTATCTTAAGAGGTTGCCAGTTTTCATCTCTTAGGCTTCTCCAAGATTTTGAATGTTCTCTATCAGTTTGTGTCTTGAAGGTCCTATCGTCAGAATTCTTCTTCTGCCCCATTAGTAGTTTGTCTGGAGAAAAGGATGCAGCACGTAACTGATACCCACCTGGGGATCCTTTTTGCCGGTTGAGCACCATTTCTTCTTTATCCACCTCTTTCTGAAGTTGTAATGCCAATAACCTGTCCTGTTCTTCTTGTTTATGTCTTTCAAAAAGTAGATGCTCCAACTCAATCAGTTTCTGGGTCAAGTTGATTTCTGTTTCCTCTTGGTTTGGGGATGTTCTCTTTCTTTTTGCAGAAAAGCATGGATCCTTAACTGCTTCAGAGGGAGATTCCTGGTTTTCACTTTTGGAAATATCCCTACTACTGATTGGTAAGCTGGTTGCTTCATTTCTTGTCTCTACTGTGCCCTTACCAGTGATCTGTGTCGTGTCAGAGAGATCGAGCCCGCTCTCTATGTCACCATACGCTTTAACTGCCTCTTTTCCAGAGCGGGGAATTCTGATCTTAGGTTCCTTATGATTTACGGCATATAACTCTTTATCATGATTGAGTGGTCGTCTTGTTTTCACTTCTCCTTCAAGACACCATTCTGCACCACAGGCACTTAACTGAGGCATAGAAGACTCGAATGAAGATTTTGCATTCTCTTCTTCACTTTCACGGTCCATCTGCGGAGAAAGTGTTGGCATATCTTCTTCAAATTCTGTGTCTTGACACACAGGGCTCTTCAAATCTCCACGGTCAGTTTCCTATAGAAAAAATGTAAAGTCTGAGTGAACGAGGAAAAACACTAAGCTACAGTAAATAGGTCTAATTACATTACTGTCATAGCTGGGTTGTTATAAATTATTTATCAATAAAGTATATAATACTTTAATAATTCTTGCAGTCTGTATGGCAATCTGGATTGAGGCACTACTTCACTTTACTCTTGCAAAAGCCAATATATTTAAACCCACAAACTAGATTATACATAAGAGGTCAACAAACCAAACCAAACTCACTGCCATTGAGTTGATGACGACTCATAGTGACCCTACAGGGCAGGGTAGAACTGGGTCTATGAATTCTGAGATTATAACTGTTCACAGGAGTAGAAAGCCCCATCTTTCTCCCAAGGAGTGGCTCGTAGTTTCAAACTGCAGACCTTTCAGATGGCAACAGAATGAATAACCAGCACACCACCAGTGTTCCATCATATGCTAAGTAGCTGGTACTCAAACCTGACCTTTCTTTCACTTTATAAATTTCCTCTAGCCCAGGAGTGTCCCTTTTCTATGCTATTTTGGGCTATATTTCTATGCTGTATCTTGCATTTTGTTGAAGCTTATATACTCATTTGGAGAACACTTTTTCTTGTATTTACAAGAAAAAACAAACCACAGATTTACAAAGTATTATTGTAATATAATTACCAAAATATTTTTAAAAAACCTAATCCGTGATCATGTACACTATTAATATATTAAATAATATCTAATAGTAAGTCTAATATTTCAAAGTTGAGATGAGTGTAAGTGGTATTTCTATGGATGACAAAGTTACAATTACTATCAACAATACTATGGCTTATTGTCTATTTATAATGAAAAAAAAAATTGTAATATTAGAAGTTTGTGAAAGTAAGAAATATGCATTGTCCCATTCAATTTCCTATGTTCTTCATGCAATCTAACCAGACCATGCTACAAATCTGATTTTTCCCACTTACATGTCTTGGGTAAGCCAAGTCCTAGGATTAGTTTTAACCACAGCAAAACCCTTAAAAGAAAGGCTTAAATGCAGGTGTTCCTCAGAGCCAACATTTCTTGATGAAGCACCGACACTTGTTCTGCTTTGCATTCCTCAATCCTGAGTGTATTTCGCACGAACAAATAGTTTGAATTGACCAAATTGGATGCGTCTAAGTTTTGCTGTGATTATGAATACCTGGGTTGGAAAAATATTCCAAACCCGCAACTCCCTCAATTCGTATGATCCAGATTATCTGGACTTCAGTCTTCCATCTTCTATCTCTAGTTGAGGACCTTTGGGCAAGACTCTTAAACTCTTTGTACCTCAGCTTTCCCTCTAAAATGGGGATAAAAAACCTACCTTACAGAGTTGATAAGGTAATACATACAATATCTGGTAGATTAAAAATGGACAGTAAATGTTAGATCTATCAACCCCCCTACCTAGCTGAGCTAAAAAAGAGAAAACTGTGTGTTCTCTTTCTACGTAGGAAACCGACCTTTTTTTATTTTCTTGGAAAGCAGATAAAAGTGGATTATCGGTTATGTTGGTAGCCATGTAGCTTATGGTAAAAATGACCTCTGATTTCTAGTGCCTGAAACTGTATGAGAATTATGAATGTTCTATGACGGGAAGCCGTATCTTTGGGATTCTGTCAGATATAATTCTTTTGACTGTGTGCTATGCCAGAGCCCCTAGAAACTATACCCAGGGTGGTGATAAGAGATAACTGACTCTCAGGTGGCAAGGGGATTCTAGAGGAGGAAGGCTATGTATGGTCTCACGCCTTGCCTGTCACTGGGAACTCTGCTGTGAGGGCTCGCCAGATGTCCAACCTGACCCTGCCGTGCTGTATTTCCCAGCCTGTACTCTCTTAAGGAACAGGTGCTGTTCCACTTTGCGAGTTTGATTATCTAGGTCAGGGACCAGCAAACTACAATGAACCAAAGCCTGCCTGCTACCTGTTTCTGTAATTTTTTCTGGAACAGATAGGTTAACTTAGTTAATGTATTGCCCATAGATACTTAAGTACTACAATGGCAGAGACATCAAGAATCGGCTAGTTGTGACAAAGACAGCATGGACTACAAAATCTAACATATTTAAAGAGTGGGCTTCAAACGTTTGTGGAAAAATGAAATTGTGGGAAGACAATGAAAATTTTTCATGAACTTTCTGAAACGCCTTTGTATATCTGGACCTTTAAAGCGAGTAAGTAATGGCTAAGATGACTAAGAAAGGGTGCTCAGCTTATCACAGTGACTTACAACAATTGTACATATAGACAAAGTAAAGTTGGCAAATGGTTTGGTACTTTATTTTCACCACAATTGAAAAGG
>NW_022103914.1:5671934-5673067 GCF_000313985.2 Echinops telfairi
AAAAAACGTTGGCTATTAATGTTTCTTAATCTCTACATCTGGAAGAGTCCATGATTAAAGTTACAATTTTATTATGGAAATTCCATTATATACATATTTTGTATCAACTACTGCTTAGCCAAATACCTACGCATCAATTATACTCATAGCAGCCTTATAGGCAAGAAGTGCTCTTTGGCTGTTCTGAGATTGCTCATGTTTACAGGAGCTGACTTATAGTTTCCAAAACTGTACATCTTCACGGGACAGGCAGTTTTACTTTTCTCCCTCGGAGTGGCTAGTGGCTATGACTCATCATCAACCTTGGGCTAGGAGCCAAATGCTTACCCCATGGGGATCCTTAACTATCTGCGGAGTTAGAGAAATATAGATGTATTAATCTATCAGCATAACAATTCTATATTTCTAAGTATTTCTAAGTATATATTCTATTATTTTTAATAGCTACTGAATTTTTTAATTGCTACTAAAATTTTGAAGTCTAAAAGATAGACAAAAATGCTACGAAGGGGGAAATTAAAAGGGAGGTTATGGGATGGTATGGGCTATAAAGACTATAGGAAAAAAATCCAAACACACCAGCATAAAAACTGCTTGAAAATAGCAGAAATATTGCAAACTGTTGGTTGACTTTAAGTAGTAGTAACTTTGGGTGATTTTCAATGAGCAGAGCTAGCTATTATTTTTTAAACTAAACTACTGTGTCAAAAGTAAGTAGTAGTTACCATAATATAAATTCTAGGGAAGGTTCTTATGATAAAAGAAAAAAAAGAATATCCCCTTCCCTTACAGGTAAACCAGGGTACCAAATCACATATTTAATTACAGCAGTCCAAATATTTTGTAAGCTTCTGGGATCCAGAACTACCTTTGGATACATTTATGGTCATTAGTGTGGGGTTAATACATTGATTTTTGTATGGTGAAATACCTTTGCATTCCTAGGATATATTCCAGTTGTTGTTGGTATATAAAAAACAATCTTGAATTTGGTCTGAAATTTTTTAAAAAAGGATTTTGGACCAGTAGGAAGTAAAAAATATCAGAAGGGTAAATTTTCTTTTCTTGCAATATTTTTTGTCTGGCTACTATAGCAGGACAACCCTGGCTTGAGATCTTCATTTTTATTTTTA
>NW_022103914.1:5673911-5678733 GCF_000313985.2 Echinops telfairi
TAATTTTTAAAAATCCATTTTGTCAGTGATCTGTCTTTCAATTCAGAGTTTATTCTATTCACATTTAAGTAATTTTTGATAGAGGAGGACTTCTTCCATTCTGTGATTTGCTTTTCTATATCACTTAAATTTTTTTTGTTGTTTCCTCTCTTCCTGCTTTTGGTGTTTGATATTTTTTAACATACTATTTGGATTCTCTCATTTTCTCTTGTTTATTTTTCAGTTGTTTTCTTTTTCTTAATGGTAACCCTAGGATTACAATTAACATCATGAACTTACAACAATCTATTTTGAATTAACACTAAAAGTTTCAATAGTACACAAAGTCTACTCCTGGACAGTTCCACTGCTCCCTTTGTTACCATAACATATCTTTTGTCCACTGGGCTCATTAACATAGAATGATCAATTATTGGCTATACATTTATCTTTTAAATCATACAGAAAAAAAAAGCAGGAACACAGGCTCTTACACTTACCAATGTAATTACCTTTACCATCGTTCTTTTTTTTTTTAACCATTATTCTTTTTCTTATAGCTTCAAGTTAC
The DNA here is from genome assembly GCF_000313985.2 of Echinops telfairi. Lineage (NCBI taxonomy): Eukaryota > Metazoa > Chordata > Mammalia > Afrosoricida > Tenrecidae > Echinops > Echinops telfairi. The sequence continues at coordinate 5,674,462 of NW_022103914.1, forward strand.
TGTCTAGTGTCTTCATTTCAGCCTGAAAACTCTCTAGAATTTCTTGAAGGACGGCTATTACCAATAAATTCCCTCATCTATTGTTTATCTGAGAACGTCCACATTGTGCCTTTCATTTCGAAGGGCAATTTCCCTGCAAATAGAATCCTTGGTTCAAAGGCTTTTTCTTTCAGCATTCTAAATATGTAATTCCATTGCCATCAGGCTCCATGGTTTCTGAGAAATTGGCTGTTATTATTGATGATTCCTTGTATGTAATGACTTGCTTCCCATTGTGATTAACATTATAGCTCAATTTGTGTCTTGGTATAGACTTCTTTGTTTTTATCTTAATTGTAATATGTTGAGTTGACTGAATTTGTGGCAAGGTGGTTATGCATTGGACTGCTAACGAGAAGTCTAGCAGTTCAAAATCGCCAGCCACTCCACAAGAGAAAGATGAGACTTTTTCTATTCCATCAACAGCCAGTCTCAGCACCCATGAGGACAGTTCTACCCTGTCCTCCAGGGTGACCATCAGTTGAAATGGACTTGATGGCAGTCAGTTTGGCTTTTTGGGGTTTGTTTATTGAATATATAGTTATGCTTTTTAAATTAAATTTGGGTGGTTTCTGGCCATTGCTTCTGCAAGTCATTCCACCCTCGCCCCTTTCCCCTTCTGGGACTCCTACTATGCCAATGTTGGGATTCTTGATGGTCCCACAGGCCTTTTAGTCTCTGTTCCTCTTCAGATTTGTCTTTTCTGCTCCTCTGTGTACTTTCAATTGACCTATCTTCAAATTTACTAATTCTTTTGTGTGCATACTGAAATCTCTTAAAATATTCGACCAAATCTTTTCACTTCAACTATCGTAGTTCTTAGCTTTGTAATTTCTATTTTGTTCTTTTGATAATTGTTGTCTCTTGTGATTCTGCATTTACTGAGCTATCATTCTCCTTGTTTGCTTTTGCTCCTTAAGCATGTTTAAAATAATTGATTTAAACGTCATTTTCTAATGACTCTAAGGCCTGTGCTTGATCAGGAACAGTTTGTCTCATTTTTTTGGCTGAAAATTACAATGTGAATCTCTGAAAATAAATTCTTCCCCGTCCATAAGCTTTATTAGTGATTGTTGGAACTGTATGTAGTTGCTTGTTAGTTGTGATTCTAAACTAGTTTACAGCGTGTATTCTCTCCAACATGTGCTCTCTGGAGAGTGTTCTTTAGCGGTTGTAGGCTAGCTGTCCACACATTCCCTTAGATAACACGGTTGGACTGCTGTAAGCAGCCATGGGGCTGGTCCTTGACTCACGACAATTTAACACATGGTGAGACTGTAAAGCTGTGGTGAATAGGAATTTCCCTGGATGATTTTTAGGAGATTGCCACGCTCTTCGTCTTAGTCTAGAAGGTCAGCTGAAACCTAAACAGATCATAGCAACAATGCAACCCTCCACTGAGGATGGGTGAGGGCTGTGTTTGAGGTGCATTGGCTTCAAGTGAACTCAGGTTTCTCATGTGGAAGATCAGAATTCTAGCACTGAACGACCTGTACTCCCTAAAAACAATGTTTAGGTTCCTTTTTCATAATTCAGCATTCCTTTGATTTCTGTAAACCACTGACAATTTTCTGCATGTCCAACACAACTGGTGACAACTTTTACTCAATTATTAGGTGTTTCGAGGGACAAGCTCTTGGATCTCCCTTCCTGCAATACCACTTTTGCTGACATCACTTGTTATTCATAAGTGCATTATGATAAAAAAAAGCATTCTACATGTTAACCTTGGGAAAAAATTGAGACCTTCTTTATAGCCAAACATAATAATTCTATAAATGTTCAATATATTCCTGAATGTGTACTATTGCTAGTTATAAAACCAAATCAAATCTACTGCCATCAAGTCAATGCTGACTCACAGCGACCCTCTGTGGGTTTATGCGTCTGTAATTGTTTAGGAAGCCCAGTCTTCTCCCTCAGAGCTGCTGCTGGTTTCGAACTGCCATGCAGCTGCAGGCCAAGAGTAACCATTACCCCACCAGAGCTCCCTGTCCATTTATCCAAGTTTATTAACTAAACTGCTCAAATCTATTTCATCGGTATAGATGTTTCCATTGACTTAACATATCAATTACTATGAGGGGTACATTTACTATGACTTTGGATTTGCCTATTTCTCCTTGTAATTCCATCATTTTTCACTTGACAGTATAATGAAGTGAAGCAGTATTGTTCTCAGGTACATGCAAGCTTAAAATCGTCGTGTCTTCTTCATAAATTGGCCCTTTAGTCAGTATATATTAACTGACCCTACAGACTAAATGCTTACTGCTTTTATTTCTCACATTAATACTCTTCCTTTGGTTAGCATTTGCTTGGCATATATTTTTTCAACCCTTTTACTTTGAACTATTCTGCATCTGAATTTTTAAGGATGGGTATATCTCACCGTGAGAGGCAAATACTTAACATGTTCAGCTGTTAAATGAAAAATTGGAAGTCTATCCAGAGGTGCTTCAGGAAAAAGTTCTAGTGATCTACTTCTCAAAAATCACCCCTTGGAAACCAATGGAGCACAGTGCTACTCTGAGATCAGTCAACACTGACTTGATCTTAAAGTAGTATATAAGTGGAATTTGAAAAACTCAAAATGAAATCTAGTAATCTTTGTCTTATCTAGAACATTTAATCCATTTATTTTATTTTTTTGTAATTATCGTTAACCTTTGGGCTTATTGCTACATGCATTTTGTGCCTTTCCTACAATATTTTGAGAATTCTAAAAAATACAGAAAGTTGCACACACACTTATCTGTATGCTCTGTAATTTTTAATATTGTGGTCTTTTTTAAAAAATCATTTTATTGGGGGCTCATACAATTCTTATCACAATCCATACATATATCCATTGTGTCAAGAACATTTGTAAATGTGTTGCCATCATCATTCTCAAAACATTTGCTTTCTACTTGAACCCTTAATATTAGCTCATTTTCCCCTCCTTCCCTACTCACCCCTCCCTCATGAACCCTTCATAATTCATAAATTATTTTGTCATGTCTTGTTTGTTTTAGCACATATTTATCCATCAATTTTTGATGCATTTCAAACAAAATTACAGTATACTTCATCCCCAAACAGCTGAAAATACACTTTAATTATAATTCACTATTTAATAATTTTAAATATAAACTTATATATAATGAAATGCAAATGCTTAAGTGTAGCACGAGTTTTTCCAACAGCAAATAATTTTATTAGCTGTAGAAACGTTACAGTGCTATATGAATGTCTAAGGTTAACTAAACAGTCCCTTTAACTTTCTCTCTCCAATTAATAGCAGGACTCCAATGATCTGATCACAAATCAGATTTTCACAAATCTTAGTTATCTTTGTAAACTATGATGATATCATTATTACTTTATAAATTCAACTTCTTTATATTTGCCACATAAAACCTGCATTCCTGGGCTTTTTTGAAATACTGGAAGCTGTTAACTCCCTGTACCACCAGATACCAAAAATGGCTCTATATTCCCACCTGTCAATAGGTGTTACCTATTTCAAAACCCCATAATCCCTGACAATTTAAGACCAACATCTATTTGCTATTTTCATATTCTCCTTATTTTATGCAACATGTCTTAGTTTTGCAGACATAATTTTGCCTGAGTGATGACTGCTTTAAAAAGTTTGGCCTCCCTTCCCCCAGAGGAATTTATTTCAAAAGACAGCACTGAATATGCAGCTCCAGGAGAGGGGCATATCTGATCAGAGCACACGGGAGCAGAGGAAGGGGGAGGAGGAGAGCGCAGAGAACAATCCTGGCCCACCAGGCCGCGAGGACGATGTTCCTGATTAGAGCAGCCAGTCCACAGAGAGGACCATATGGCCAGCCCCACTATGAGACATGATGCCCCTCACTGACCCATAGCCCTACATGGGAGAACACTGGAGACACATGTGGGAATTGCGCCCAATCTGATCCCGCCACACCAAGGCAAAACACTAAGGGGGTGCAACAGAACAGCAAAGGAATGGAGTGGCGTGGTCCCCAGGGAATGCCAAAGGTGGACTCTGGGGCCAGGGCTTGGTGACCCAACAGACTGGACAGGAAAACACTCCTAAAGGCCAACTAACAGTCCTTGAACTAACTACAAGCTTTTCTTTCTTGTTGCTGTGTTTTGTTTTTTGTCATTGGCTTGTTGATGTTGTTGTTTTGTTTTATTTTGTTGCTTGGGGTGGCTCTGTCTTGTTTCTGTGCATGTTGTTATCTCCACAGATCTGTC
>NW_022103914.1:5680160-5686328 GCF_000313985.2 Echinops telfairi
TTCATTTTAGTCTAATAAGCTTTCAAATCTATAGCTATCTATCTATATATGTTCCTTTTCTCACTAGTATTTTAAATTCTATACCACTGACTGGATTAATGATGCTATTATTAGAAATATCAAGTGCCCCCTCCAGGTTACCTACATTATTTCTCAAGAAGCTGATACCCCTGCCTGTATTGTTCTCAAACTTAAGAACGATTGTGAGGCTGGCCTAGAATCGGACAGCGTTTCCTTCTGTTGTACAAACAGAATGAGTCAGAATCAACTCACCAGCACTTAACGACAACGAAGTGACCAGGAATGTATATGAACCATAGATATATGAATGAATTTTTGAGTTTGCACTTAATCTTAAATCTTAATTTAAGAACAATTAGCTCCTAACATTTGGCCCCACTCAATACCTGCTCTCAGGAAGTGATCAATGAAGAAATAGGTGCTCCAGCAAAGTATGGTAAAGAAATCCGCTCGTACCCGTTTATTAGAAAGAATACTGCCTGGGGCCTTAAAGGCTTCTTTAAAAACAAGCTGCCATCTAAGTGCACAAAGAAGCTCATTTGATCCAAGAATCGCAAAAATAAAATCCAAGACCAGAGGAAAGAAACTGTGTTACAGCTTAAATTCTGAACACCTGGTTCGCAGAAGGTTCCGAATGGCAGTGAAGGCCTTAAATCCATTTGCAGAGGCTCACTGAACTCGCTTAGGCCATTTGACCAAATATGTGAATAGTTTTGTCCTCAGAGTGGAAAATGGATTACTGAAAACATAGTTAACTTAAATTTAACATCGTACTTGTTTTCCCCTTGATTCATTTTTAACTGGGCTTTCTACTGCAATAAACAGCTGTACTTCGAAACCCACATGGGATCGCTGAGTCAGCAATGACTTGATGGCAGTGAATCTAAGTTTTTATTATTTTTAAGTTTTTATGTGTACTGTTTTTTGTTGTTGCTAATGGGTCTTTTTGTATGAAATTCAGGATAAGTAAATCTAGAGAAAGTAACTAGTAGATTCTTAGGGTTATGATTGGGATGGTAGGTTATGATTGGGATGGTTAGGTAGAAGTAGAGAGATAATAACAATGGATATTTCTAGGTTTCCAATTCTGTTCCACTGATTTATGTGCATGTCCTGTACCAATACAAGAACAAGTAATTTTGATTACCATAGCTATGTAGTGGTAGGTCTTAAGATCTGGATATGTGAAACCTTCAACTCTGTTCTTTAGAAGTTTTTTTCCCATATAAAAATGGTGAAGTTTTTCCATCTCTTTAAAGAAAAACATTCGAATCTAGATCAGAATTGTATTCTATCTGTAGATTGCATTGGGTAGTAGTGATATTTTTACAATGTTAAGGTTTCCTATGCATGAGTATTGTATAGTCTTCCATTTATGTACCGTATATACTCAATTATAAGCCGACCCGATTATCAGCTGAGGCACCTAATTTTGCCACAAAAACTGCATAAAAATGTTCTGACAAGGAAGAGACAGCCAGTCAGGGTGTAGAATTGCACCAATGAAACATACAACTTTCCTCTAGTTGTTGAATGCTTCCTCCCCCCACTATCACGATGCCAATTCTACCTTACAAATCTGGCTAGACCAGAGGATGTACACTGGTACAGATCAGAGCTGGAAACAGGGAATCCAGGAGAAATAAATCTCTCAGTGCTAATAATGTGTGTAGCAATACCAGGAGGGTAAGGGGAGGGTGGTGGAGAAAGAGGGAACTGATCACAGTGATCTACATATAACCCTCTCCCTGGGGGATGGACAAAAGAAAAGTGGGTAGAGACCCCCGACAGTGCAAGACATGAAAAAAATAATTTATAAATTATCAAGGGTGAGTGAGGGAAGGGGGAAATGAGCTGATACCAAGGGTTCAAGTGGAAAGAAAATGTTTTGAGAATGATGATGGCAACAAATGTACATATCACAATGGATGTATGTGTGGATTGTGATAAGAGTTGTACGAACCCCCAATAAATTTTTTTTAAATGTGCTGAAAAACTCAGCTTATACACGAGTATATACAGTAGGTCTCTTGCTTAACTATAGTAATCTTTGTGTAGTTTTCTTTGTATAAGTTTTTTGTTCCTTATGTTCTTCAAGTCTTAATAACGGTTCAACTTTTCCACCTATATGTTACTTTGGAAAAAGTTAAGTCCTCACAAAGGCATAAATTTTACTTCCTACTTACTGATAAAAGGAGCTGTGGAGAAACTAAATCATTCCAGTGTTGACTACCACCTTGTTCCATGCTTTTTATACAATAAACCAAACCTGCTTGGGCCGAGTCAATGCTTACTTTTAATACCTTGATAAAACAAAATAGAACTGCCATGTAGTTTCCAATGCTGTAAATTTTTACAGAAGCAGACTAATACATCTGTCTCCCGTGAAGCTGCCGGCGGGTTCAAATTGGTTGGCGTTGTAGGCAAGTGCTTTAAACACCTGGGTTCCTTTTTTGTATGACAGGAAGAACTATGACACATAACCTGGGGAAAGGTGAGTGTGAGAATGATCGAGATGCACAGATCCATTCATACACTCCTTCAACGAAGATGGCCCTACCTGGAAACCGCTTCCTCACAGGATTATAGAACAAGGGACAGAGGTGTCCAATTGGTTCATATTGAACAAAATAAAAAAACATGGAGATCTCACACTGAGCTATCAAGATAAAAAGTGTAAATCTGCCAAAATGAGTGTCTGGATGACTAGCCTGCCATCACATTTCTCTTTGCAGCAGCCAGGAAAATAAGTTGTTGATCTAAATACGGTAGCGCCTTTATTTTTACTTTATACCAGTCTCAGATTGAACTGGAGAGTGTCATGCAGAGCCTACACACCAAACCTTAATCATCAGTGGTCTATATGAACAAGTAACACTGGCAGATAGCAGGTGTTCAATAAATGACTAATAAATAGAAATGTTCACTTACTTCTGAATACTTCCAGTGTTTTTTGGACGATTCTTATTTTTCTTTTGTGACTTGACTGTGACTGGATTAGACTTCCTGGAATTCAAAGGAGAATCCAAGACACTTTTCTCACAGAAATTGTTCTGCAATGACAGGAAAAGCATAAGAAACATGAAAGAAAATATTGCAAAAAATAACTCAATTTGACTAATTAATCCAAGATCCATGGTAGAATTTTTAAGAATTATAATCACACTTACATTCTATTCAACCTTTGAAAAATATTGACTCTGCAAAAATTAGTATAAACAAGATTAAGTTAAAAAAAAAGATGAAGTTCATCCAAGTTGGTCTAAATTAGCCCCATTTTTCTATGTATTTTTAAGCATAAGAAGTGCACATACTGAATATATTACCTGATAATTTATGATGATCGGCTATTTCACGTCAAAACTACCCTATGCAGAGGCTCCTATGAAGACCTATATTGCTTTCAGGATTAAAAACAGCATAAACTAATGTAAGTGCAAACACAAGTTAATGCAAGACTGGTTAGAAATGTTTACGACCAGTCAGCATTGTGCTAGTTTTTCTAATAAATGAAATCATCCCCTATCATTATAACTACCTTAAATCTATAGAAGATCACTCAAGAACTATGCCAGGAATAAAGTTTATTTAAAAATTTTAATTTGGGGCTTTAAGAAGCATACCAGTAAAATCACAGATATACCACTCTCTTTTTAAGTTTTTTACTATGCAATCGAAAAAGCTCATATAAATAGCCTTAGATCACCAAATTTTCGTTAGCTAACCAAATTATTCTAAAGTATGAAGAAATTTACTCGTAATTTCACACAAAAATAAGCAGGATTAAATACTGGCTCTTTAGAGATAGATAACCCTAAGTAAATTAATAAAACCAAAATCTGCTGCCTCTTTGATCCTGACTCACAGTGGTCCTAAAGCGCAGAGCAGAACTGCTCCCCAGGGTTTCTGAGGCTCAGGACTGTTACAGCAGCAGACTGCTACAGCTTTCTCCTGTGGAGACGCTGCGGAGGTACAACAGCCCAAACTCTTATCGGCACCAAGTGCTTTAGCCACTGTGCCACCAAGACTCTATAACACAACAAACAAAAGAAATCCACCACCATCGAGTCGTGATAGGTAAAGCTGACCCTAATTTCTCATTTACATTTTTCCCTACTTCCATTTGTTCTTCTACTGGTCGCTGTCATTTAACTTCCTAATTATGTACCACTCTAAAACGATCCTAGTCAAAATTTAAAAAATTTTATTGGGGGTTCTTACGGCTCTTTTAACATTAACTGTATCAAGCACATTTGTACATATGTTGTCATCATCATTTTCTAAACAATTTATTTCTGTTTGAGCCTTTGGTATTAGCTCCTCTTTTTCCCCTCATTCCCCCACCCTCGTGAACCCTTCATAAATTATAAATTATTATTATCTTCATCATATCTTACACCGACCACTGCGATCGGAAACCCCCTTTCTCCCTACCCTCTTGGTATCACAACTCCCATATCTGTTCCTGAGGGGGTTATCTGTCTGGATTCTGTGTGTCGAGAGCTCTTGTACCAGAGTATACATTTCTGGTCCAGCCAGATACATAAGGTAGAGTTCGGGTCACGATACTGGGGGTGAGGAAGCCTCAAGGAACCAGAGGAATATTGTGCTACACTGCACCCTAGTTGACTCATCCCTTCTGTGTGACCCTTCTGTAAGGCGATGTCCAATTGTCTATAGATGGGCGTTCGCATCAATATGATTGTTTGTTTTGGGTCTTCTGATGCCTGATAACCTGATCCATCGACATCTCATAATCACACAGGCTTGTGCCCTTCTTCCATATGGACTTGCTGCTTCTCTGCTAGATGGCCACTGGTTTAATTTCAAACCTTTAAGACCCCAAATGCTATATCTTTTGACAGACAGGCACCATCAGCTTACTTCACTACATTTGCTCATGCACTCATTTTGTCTGCAGCAATCGTGTCAGGAGGGTGAGCATCACAGAAGGCCAGGTTAATAGAACAAAATGTTCTTGCATTGAGGGAGGGCTTGAGTAGAGACCCAAAGCCCCCCACTTCCTCAGTATATTGTGATACAGATATATGTACATAGGTCAATACCTCTATTTTTATGAATTAATACATTTACATATGTACACAACTATGTTTCTACCTCTATTCATAGCTTTGCTTCATAGACCTTAACTCTTTTTGCTTTTTCCTTCCTCCTGCCCCACTATCATGCTCACCCTTCATTTGCCCCTCAGTAATTCCCCTGGGTAGATTACTGTTGCTCCAACACCACCAGGGCCCCTATACCCCACCTCACCATTGATTTTAATTCCCTAAGTGTTCCCCTGTCCATGGCATTGTTTGCTCACTGCTCCTTGCCCCCTGCCTTCTCCTGCCCACAGTCCCCCGGGAACCATCGGTCAGTCCCACTGCTTTCTCCTTGGGCTTGCTTCTCATACCTACCTTATATAGGCAGACAAAACAAAAAGAAAACAGAAGATCGAAGATTAAAAAATATCCATCCATAATTCCACGTCTGTCTGCTGACCTTAATGACTATCTCCCCACCAGTCCTGGGGAGCTCTGGGTACTGCCCCTCCTAACCTGTCTATTCAAAAGATGAATTTTTAAAAGGTAAATAATCTACAACTTGAGTATATTATGAATGTCAGTCCTCTAAAAAGGGAAAAATTTTAAAAATCCCTATGCTGGTTAAGAATGCTTTAAATATTGTTTAAAAGCATAGTCGTAGTTTATGGAAGCTCTCACATGAGCGCATTTAGGACTGAGTGCATGCCCCTCGAGGCTCTGAAGCTGGCATTCTGAGAGCCCCTCCCCCTAAGACTCTGACTCAGTAGACTGAGAACTTGTAATTTGAAAAAACAGCCCAGGCAATCCTGCCAGGCGCTTTGAAAGCACTAATTCCCATTTTATCTTCTGCCATTTAAAATATGTAATTTATCATCTGTCCTTAAAATGTACAGCCTTAGAAACTCTATGGGGCAGTTCTACTCCATCCTATAGCCTTGAGTCAGAATTCAACTTGATGGCAACAGATTGGTTGGAAGAATAGGAGAATTTCGTGTTTCATGTCAAGTGATATATACATTAATACAATGGAATATTATACCACCCTTTGAAGAATTTAAATAGATTATATGTTGTAGTATGAAAAAAACTCTAAGTTTTA
>NW_022103914.1:5686620-5688705 GCF_000313985.2 Echinops telfairi
TTCTACTTATGGTATTTCTCTATACTTCTTTGGTTATTTGGAAACCACTTAGTCAAAGTAATAAAAATGTTAATAGTTCAAGTTCCCCTATAACTTACAATAGTAATGCTTAGTTTTCTTGCCAGCTCTTCATCACTTTGCAGTTGCTCCTCCAGCTCTCTTTGCCTCTCTTCTGTTCGCCTTTTCTCTGCCTCCTCCTCCTCTGCCAGCAGCCGCTGGATGTAGTCCTCACTGACTCGGTGTTCCTGCTCCGCGGTGGCTCTTCGCTCTGCCTCCAACTGAGAAATGATTAACACACATCACCCCTTTTCTGAAATTTTTTTAGTATACCTGCAATATTTCATAGTAAGCGGACTTAAATTTTTCTTTAAAGGAACAAATGAGCAAACTATGATATCTGGAGGTAAATTCCAACAGAAAAATTCAAGAAAACTCCTTGAAGAGGCTGTGCCCGATCAGTCTAACTTAACTTTGTTCATATCCCCATGCCTCCTCTGCTTAATCCTTACCACATTTGGTTCTTTCGCTAATGCAGTGCCATGTTGACTGACTCGGGCCCGAGTTCAGGGACAGAAGCCTAGCAAAAAGGGATGGAATAATAAATCAATGAGAGTAACTGGAGTCCGGGTCGCCACTCTCCTCACACTGTGGGCATGAGTGGAACAGATGTTGAAGAGACTTCACGACCCGCCATCATAATAACCACCTCTGACTTACTGCTGAGGGAGGTAAGGCATGAAAAAGAAACAGCTTTCTCAGGTAAGTGAAAGAAGTAGGATTCCACTGAGATATTCACATTATACTACCTGAAAACCAGCACAAGAACTACGCTGGCAATAAAAAGAATCTGGGTCAGGAATAAGCCCTTGAGACAGTTAAGAGCACGAGCCATGAAGGAAAGCTTACTCAAGAAATTTTGTGTTTCCTCACTGATAAAGGAAAGCCATAGGACGAGACCGTCAGTCCTCTTCTCCCTGCTGTGTATGCAATCTGAAGTGGTCAACTGGCAAAGAAATGGAACGAGAACTGTGCATGAAACGAACCCTTACACTCACACCTTTGGAAGGCCAGTTGCTTACAACTTTCCAGTTAGTTGAGGTAGTTTGAGTTAGGTTTTATTTATGGTCAAAAATGTCTTAATAAGGCCTATTCTCTCTATATTGCTATGTACATGAAATTTTGCTTTAAAGACCTTTACTTAGCACCATGCTTAGACAATATAGGAGCCCTGGTACAATACTGGTTAAGAGTTAAGCTGCTGACTGCAAGGTCAACGGTTTGAAACCATCAGCTGGCTCTGAGGGAGCAAGATGGGGCTTTCTACTCAAATAAAGTTATAGTCTCAAAAACTTATAGTGCCAGTTCTATACTGTCCTGGAGGGTCGCTATGAGTTGGCATTGACTTGATGGCAGTGAGTTTGGCTTTGGTTTTAGACAATATGCTGACAATTATGAATTAAAATAATGACTTACTTTTTATTAGTTCCAGATTGGCACAGTTCAACACAGTAGTCACTAGCTACCTGTGGCAATTAGGCACTTGAAATGTGGCTTATCTGAAGTGAGATTATGTCTGTAGGGTAAAAAGATTTTAAAGCCTTAATAAGAAAAATAATGTCTCTCAATTTTATCTGTAACTTTCTATGTCAAGGAGGTTTAAAAAAACTCTTGGAAAAATGGGAGTTAAAAATACAATGAAATATGAAGGGATCAGGTATCAAGCATCAAGGAACAAGAATCACATCATTGTGAATGAGGGGGAGGAGTACAAAGTGGGGACCCAAAGGCCATCTGTGGGCAACTGGACATTCCCTTACATTACGGTCTCAGGGAGGAGACAAGCCAGTCAGGGGACAGTGTAGCAACGATGAAACATACAACTTTCCTGTAGTTCTTAAATGCTTCCTCCCCCAAACTATCATGATCCCATTCTAACTTACAAATCCAGCTGGGCCAGCGGATGTTCACTGGTACAGATAGGAACTGGAAGCACAGGGAATCCAGGGCGGATGATCCCTTCAGGTCCAGTGGTGAGAGGGGTGATTATCAGAAGGGTGGAGGGAAGGTGGGGTAGAAAAGGGGAAC
>NW_022103914.1:5690799-5692405 GCF_000313985.2 Echinops telfairi
AAAGTGTTCTTGCATTGAGGGAGTACATGAGTAGAGGCCCAATGTCCAACAATGAAAAGTTTCTATAAAACTGTTTTAGGTTGTATTTTCTAGGGTGATTTTGCTCCCCTCCCCATCCCAGAACAATACATGTTGATCATGTGCAATATTTCTTACTGTGCTGAAGCTTCAATAACCAATATTAAAGCTGTTAAACACACACACACACACACACACACACACAACCAACCTAATGTCATACAACCATTAACCAATGGCCCAATTTCACAAATCAGAACGTGAAGGGACAGAATACACATTGGTTAATTAATGTGTAAGCAGAGATTTACTTGCCAGTTATTGAATGTTGTTCCCCAGTGCACTCCAAACGACGAGAAATAAGCTCCCAAAAGAAACTAACCATGCTGACACCTGATTTTCAACTTACAAGCTTCAGAATTTTGAGAAAATAAATTTGTTGTTTTAAGTCGCACACAGAAAAAAGTATGTGGAAAATTGACATATGGATTTTCACAACAAACTTGAAGCTCCTTATATAAGCATGTATAGTAAGTAAAAAACTGAAAACAAAGCTGAGAAGTTTTTTAAAGGACAATTATTTAGCACTTACCTTACTTATCTCCTCTTCATATTCTTTTCTTAACTCCCCAGGTATACTTAATACACGCACTGGCTGATAGTCATCAACTGTTTGGGATCAAGAAAGAAAATACTACTATAATCACAGGAATCTACGGCTAGCTTTGGTGTTACAAATAACTACTAATATAAGTACAACAAAATTTAAATGAACGGTGCAATTATTAAGAGCTACAGAAATATCCAACACAAAGAGACTGGAAGAGGAATCAGTAAACTAATTTTAACAAATTTCTAAGCAAGTGAGTGAAATAAAATGTAACTATTTAAAGAGAAGGTTACGGCTACTGGGAGAGACAATCAGCTCTATGCACTTGGTGAACTCAGGTCCAAAAGATCAGGGCCCAAGAAAGTTCAGAATAAACGTGTAGAAAAAACACGGAAATAGTACTTCAACAGAATGCTTAGTAGGTACTTCTCTCTGGATATATGTGCATAAAGACACATACAGCCCCAGGTTATTTGTTCTTTAACGAAGTGGAAACTGAGCAAAGCCCTCTGTCACCTGGCAATTAGGGGTGGCAGAGCATCATGGCCAGCTCTCCCTCTGCTTGCCAGTAGGTGAGGTGTTGGAGAGCCAGGGAGAAGAGGAGCAGTCACGGACCCATTCAAAACCTTCCTGTCACGAGGAGCCTTCTCTCACTGCAGCCATTTTGGAAAGGGTTAGGCAACACCCTAAAGAGGACGCAAAAGAGGGCGCTAAGCTAAGGAAGCTATAACCTAAGGCAGCAGAATGGCCATGGGAGGTCAGAGGTGGTGTAACTGGGAGAGCACAATGAGAGGCCCTTACACAGTGAGAGTGCTCTTGCATTGTGCTGAGGGAAGCCTGAGGCTGATGGGCACCAAGGTAGCAGGAACTGCAAGGACAGCATGGCAGTGGGAATACTTCAGTCTGACAGGCGATGCTGAGGGAAATGGCTTGATCCAAGCCCACACAGCAGGACCCTATCAGTGAGCCTGCGTAGGG
>NW_022103914.1:5695014-5702511 GCF_000313985.2 Echinops telfairi
TTGAGAATGATGAGGGCCATAAATGTACAAATGTGCTTTATACAATTGATGTATGTATGGATGGTGATAAGAGTTGTATGCACCCCTAATAAAACGATTTAAAAAAATTTTTTTAAAGACTTGTAAGAATCCCCCAATAAAATGATTAATTAAGAAGAAAAAAAGCAAATGCCAGTGGATAAGTTAAGAAGGCTAAGATCAGGGGCAGAAACTCAAGCAGGGGAAGTCCACTGCAGCCCAAACCCCATCCTAGCCAGAGGAAATGGCCGGTGTTCCCGTTCCACTATGGGTTTCAGAAAGGCCGTGGACAAAAGGAAGTCTTCAGAGGTCAACTCCAAAGCTGAGAAGAAGGACGAGGTGGTCCTGGCTACCATCACAAAGCCAGTTGGTGGTGACAAGGCTGGTAGTATCTGAGTGGTTAAACTGTGCACAAAGCCTCAGTAGAACCCTGCAGGAGCTGTGGAGCCACAGCCAAAAGACCATCAGTTGACAGGGGAGGAGACTTCTGCCAGCATCACCCTGGGGCCATTCTGATCACCGAGACAAGAGAAGGGCTTTCCTGAAGCAGCGGGCAGCGACTTGCTGCCTCGGACTGAACCTCTGTCCATTGAGTTCCTCTGCATAGAACACACAGAAATTGATCATCGCCACCTCCACCAAAATTGGTATCAAAGGTGTGAAAATGCCCAAACATTTCACGGACGCCTACTTCAAGAAGCAGCTGCATAAGCCCAGATACCAATATCTTTGACACCGAGAAAGAGAAATACAAGATCGCAGATCAACACAAGGCTGACCAGAAAGTCGTGGACTTGCAAGAGTTTGGCAAAAATCAAGGCTGTTCCCAGCTCCAAGGCTTCTTGTTCGCTACCTCTGCACTCACAAATGGAATTTATCCTCAGACTGGTGTTCTAGATTTCCTGCAAAGAACCTAACTAACTGATGGCGGGGGTGGGGTGGGGAGGGTGGGGGGTGTGCAGTAAAAACTGTGCTTCCTTCCCCCCCACATCATGATCCCAATTCTACCTTACAAATCTAGCTAGACCAGATGATGTACACTGGTACAGATAAGAATTGGAAATACAGGGAATCTAGGAGATGATCCCTTCAGGATCAGTGGTGGTGAGAGTGATGATACTGGGAGCGTGGGTAGAGAGGGGGAACCAATTATAAGGATCTACATATAACCTCCTCCCTGGGGGATGGACAACAGAAAAGTGGGTGAAGGGAGATGTCGGACAGTGTAAGACATGACAAAATAATAATAATTTACAAATTATCAAGGGTTCATGAGGGTGGGGAGAAAATGAGGAGCTGATGTCAAGGGCTAAAGTAGAGAGCAAATGTCTTGAGAATGATGAGGGCAGTGAATGTACACATGTGCTTGACACAATGGATATATGTATGGATTGTGATAAGAGTTGTATGGGGCCCCAAGAAAATGATTTTTTTACTGTATTTCCATGAAGAATACTGTTTTGGGCCCCATACCTCACTTCACGTATAAAAATGAATGCAAGATGGATTAAAGATCTAAATGTAAACCCTAGAAATATACAGATCACCCATGAGAAAATAGGAACCAACTTAGGGGCCCTAATACATGGCATAAGCACACTATTCAGCATAATGAACCATTTGTACACAGAAGACAGGATGGATGACTGGAGCCTCCTAAAAATAAGATATCTGTGTGTATCAAAAGACGTCACCAACTCAAGTAGAAAGCAAATGTTTTGAGAATGAGGGCAATAAATTACAAATGTGCAATGGATGGAGTATGGATTGTGATAAGAGTTGTATGAGCCCCCAATAAAATTTTTTTTAAAAAAGACTTCACCAAATGAGTATAAAGAAAACCCACACACTGGTACCCATTGGAGAATATTTTTTAGAGTGAATTTTTCTTTGTGTGTGAAAATCTTTTAAACTTTCACCTGGGTGTTCAGGATATTAATCTCGGAGGCCATCATATCTAATTGGCACAACATGTTCTCCATCCTACTTTGGTACTTAGCAAGTGGGGTCTTAAAAGTTGGTGAGTGGCCATCTAAGACACCAAGAATGGGTCTCTCCCTCTCCAGAGCAAAACTAACCAAATAAGCAACTGTTAAAATGACCAGAACTAGATGGTGCCTGACGCCCAGTATCAACTGCTCAGAAAGAGATCACATGAGGAAGTTCTCAATAAGAGTGGGAGAAAAATGTGGAACAAAATCTTAAGAGAGACCAGACTTACTGTTCAGATAAGAGACTGGTGGAACCCCAGGTCTACAGACCTTAGTCACCTGTCAGGTCGGGGAATGAACTCACCCCAAGGCTCAATTTTCCTTCAAACACCACAACAGGCCTACAAGAGGAGCAGTAACACTAAGGAGGTATGCACACGGTAGAATAATCAACCATTTGAGATCAAAAGAGCAGCATTTCCCCAAGGACAAAGCTCAGAAACCAGGAAGAGTTAGGAGAGGAGGAGGAATGGAAATGAAACAGGGTAGTAGTGAGGAATGCAATTAATGACATTAAATATGTTTACTACATTGTTGAACATAAATGGAATAATCTGCTGTTTAACCCCATTCCCAATAAAGTGCTTGTTTAGAATGTTTCCTTAGCTTCATCTAAAAGAATCTCAGGCACAAAAAAATCCTGTCAACATGAATGAGGGGGAGTGCTGGGTGATGAACCAAGGCCCATCTGTAGGCAACTGGAGATCCCTTTGCAGAGGGGTTGGGGGGAGATGAGTCACTCAAGGTGCAGTGTAGCATTCATGAAACACACAACTTTCATCTAGTTCCTAAAGGCTTCCTCCCTCCCCACCCCACTATCATGATCCCAATTCTACCTTACAAACCTGGCTAGACCAGAGGATGTACACTGGTACAGATAGGAACTGCAAACACAGGGAATCCAGGGTGGTAGATCCCTTCAGGACCAGTGGTGAGAGTGGCGATACGGGGAGGGTGGAGGGAGGGTGGGGTGGAAAGGGGGAACGGAATACAAGGATCTACATATAACCTACTCCCTGGGGGATAGACAACAGAAAAGTGAGTGAAGGGAGACATCAGGCAGTGTAAGATATGATAAAATAATAATTTATAAATTATCAAGGGTTCATGAAGGAGGGGGAAGCGGGGAGGGAGGGGAAAAATGAGGAGCTGCTACCAAGGGCTCAATTGGAGAGCAAATGTTTTGAGAATGATGATGGCAACAAATATAGAAATGTGCTTGACACAATGGGTGTATTTATGGATTGTGATAAGTTGTATGAGCCCCTAATAAAATTATTTAAATTTAAAAAAATATGTCTCAAGCATGCCCCCAGAGTCCAGGAAGATTAGAGTTGATGTCAAAATAGAGCTGACCCCTCATAACTCTGTAGCCAATAAACCAAGTCTCAGTAATGACTCCCAAATTAGACTTCACTGAAATCTCTTTGAAAATCCTGAAAACATAAACTATGACCTAAGATATGCTGAGGTTAAAAAAAGGAAAAATCACCTACACAAAAAGGCAAGAAAGCCAGACATAAAGCACCCAAGATTCATGGTTTGTTGCTTTCTCCACGTATCCTGCAACATGTGGCTCGAAAGAAACAGAACACTAAAAATGAGGAGGCTGCGGGATATGCCCAGCTTTGGGCTTAATTTATAAAAGAGGCAAAGAAAAATGCCAGGAACAGATTGCCATGAGCTGAGACTGTCCTCTCTGAAAGTTATCTCTACAATCTAAAAACCTCTAACATTGACAAATAGGCTCATACATTCACATATATATAGCCCTTGACATACACATTTAGATATACATAGCAGACGTAAAATCCAACCCCCTGAGCACAATTTGGCTAACCAGTAGATGTTTTCACTTCCGGTTTGTTCTCACTTTTTTTTTTTTTTGCACCATGTTTGTTCTCACTTTTAAAGCACGCTAGGTTCTACTCACCGAGTTGCTCGGACGCTTGCCCACAGGCTCTAAGCTTGCACTCTTTGGGGTAGTATTTCTGAATGCGCTCCCACAGGTCCTGATTGACAAGGGAGTTTCTTCGGGTGTGGTAGCGGGTCCATGAAGAGACCCGGCGGCGACAGAAGGGGCAGCATAAACTCGCCTTTTCGACGGTCGACTGAAAGCACGGGTTGCAGAGCGTGTGGTTACAAGGGAGGGTGACGGGTTCGATTAGGATTTCCGTGCAGATCAGGCACTGGCACTCCGACAAAGAAGGGATGGCGTCTTTCCGTGCTGCCATTTTCATATGCTAAGCAGGCTATTCATTCAACCACGCCTCAAAGAAAAGCCGACTGCAAAAAAATCCCCACTGCGGCGCTTGAGTATTATCTCCAGCAGTGCATGAGAATCCAGAGATTTAGCCGCTAGGAAAATGAGATGCCACACGCTGGACAGTCCACTTTCAAAACAAACGTCAGGCAAGACAATAAAAGAACGTTTTCACCGTTGCAGCAGGGCTCACCGTGGCTGCTGGTTCCGAGGCGGCCGGAGGTGCGCGCCAAATCCCGTTTCCTCCGACCAGGTGAGGTGCTCCCGCAGCGCGGCAGATGCCAGCCCGTCGCCACCGGGGCGCCGAGGTACGAATCGCCGCTCCAGGAAGAACACGGTTTCCGGCCGGACCCAGGGCTGCTCCTGGAATTAGCTTCCGTTTTGCCGTTGCTACGGTGGCAACGCGCGAGCTCCCGAGTCCAAGCTTTCGAGAGCTCCGCGCCGTCGCTGGGTGCCCTGCCCTCGACCCCGGCAGTCGCTCCCGCCAGCCGACGAGCCTGTTTGTTGCGGTGTCACAGGGCAACACTGCAAGGGCCAGTGACGTCACAACCACCCGCCAAAAGAGCATCCGGCATCCGGAGTGCAGAAAATCCAGGCTTCTAAGATTCGGTGGGGCGGGACTTCCGGGCCTGCGCGCGCCGCGCCGCGCCCGCCCCGCCCCGCCCCCTAGCCCTGACGGGACCGACTCCCGAGCTCCCGCCCAGACGCACGCTCAGTGGGGCGAGCCAGCGGCTGCAGGCTCTTCCCGCGTTGGCTAGAGTCGGCTCCCGCGGCGATTTAGGCTGCAGAAATCCGGAAGTATCGCGAGATTGGCCTTTGGGCCGTGACTAAGCACATGGAAAGGAAAGCACTTGATGCTTTAGAAAAATGAGCAAAAAAGGTACTTGGGAGTTGAAGTCTCCACAAGGATGTGGACCATTTTCAGTGGAAGTAAGATTATTTTGCATTGCAAAGAATCTTGCACGAAGAAAAGATCATCCAGGTGGTAATATTATTTTTTTGCGGGGGGGAGGGCTAATAATATTTTTATAGTATTGAACTTTTTAAAAAACTTAGCCCAGTTAAACTGAAACTACATTTTCTTTAGTAGCCTTCCCCTTTGACCTCAAAATGAGCAGTTCTGAGATGCAAACTCTATTATAATGCCAAGAATTATTATTTTTTTAATTTGACAGCGAGATCTTTTAAAGATTGCATGCTGTGTCATTAAATGGAGAAAAAAATGTATGGACAACTAAAATTTGGAAACTGCCAAAATTACTCACTGATTTGCCATCTGTATTACAAATGTGTTAAGTTTATTTAACCTGAGGTTATTTTCTAACATTATTTAGTTGAGATAATGTGTTTTAAGTTGTAAAAAATAAAATAAAGCACTTAAGTTATTGAATATAAAATGGACGATCTATCTGTGAACCTTCACCTAATTCACAATGAACAAGTACAATAATATAAAGGACTTAGCATAAATAAAGTGGCTAATTTAAAATTTGAAACTAGATTCTCTCTCTGTTTTGCAAACTCAGGAAATCTTTTCTCTGTAGTCATGCAGTTATAGCATGTTGGCAGCTGGTCCCAAAGGGTCTACCATGATCATGCAGACATAGAGTATCATTTTGTTCCCAGATGCAAATGATTATACGAAACCTGTACGCAGTATGTTCTCCAAAAAATATATAGTTGAAACCAAGTTATTTTAAACTTCTCTTACCATGTTAAAATAATACAGCTTGCTTTGTATGGGATATTCTTAAGAAATACCTGCTCTATAACCTTCTCAAGAAACCTATCTTTAGAGAGATTAATCAATACCTAGCAGCCTGTTTGCTGTCGGATTTTGGAACAAGCCTTTTCTTGACGTTATGTTGTCACAGGTGTAGGGGATGAACAAGGCCCCAGGATCAAAACGTAAGACATGAATTGTCTTAAACAGCACAAAGACAATCCCATCTGGATGAAGAAGACCATTGACACAAGTCATAATGTGGCCAACGACATGGGAGTATAAGGGGGAAGTCACAAAAGCATAATTGGCAGCAGATAATGCATCACAGTTGCCAGTGCTATAGAAACAGGAATGGGACCATGACAAGGACTGCCAATCATGTCTACCTTAATATACCTTACACAAGACAAGAAAGTTAACAAAAGAGTGAAGAAAAGATTCCTTCAGGACCCTCCCACAAAGGCAGTCAGGATATGACTCAGGACAATAGACAGTGCTACCCGAGTATAGCAGTTTTCATCAAGGGCACATCAAGGCAAGTCCCTAAAAGGCTAGGCCACCCCTCCCTGGACTGGCAAGGGAGTGGTAGTAATCCACTCTAGTGCACTCTGAGAGCAAAGTCATTCACATTGCCTGGTAAATGGTCAGAGCTCAGATTTCAGTAAAGGCACAATTCTTGTGGAGTCTTATAAATGAGTGTAGGAATTCCACTGTAAACTGTAACCTGCAAACTAGCTGTCAGCAAATAAATCCTTTTGTCCCATCGCTGACAATCCCACTGTAAGAAAGCTGGCCTCTAACTTCCAAATGTCCTAAGCCGAACTCTGTATAGAGGAATCCTGGTGGTGCTGTGAGGTAAGTGCCGGATTGCTAACCTCAGTGGTTCAAATCCACCAGCTGCTTCTTGGGAGAAAGATGAGACATTTGGCTCCAGTAATGATTTGCACTATTTCTTAGTCTCAGAAATCCTATATAGGATCACTATGAGTTGCAATCAACTTGATGGATATGGGTTTTGGAGGGTTTTTTTTTTCATAAACCAGAGGGAGGATTCAAATACTTTAACAACTGGTTTGCTGCCCTAATGACTGTTTTAAGAATAAGAAGAGATATAACAAAAGGTCATACAATTTCAAATTTATGAGAGTTGGAAGTCCATCATACCAAGTAAAAAAGCACTTGTTCTCATGTTGCTTTGGTCCAAGAGAGTAGAGCCAATTCAATGAGAGTCAACTAAGTAATCTTCGGTCAACATTAATTTAGATGGTTATTGGAAGGAGAAATATCTGTGACAAGTAATTCTACTATAACAAAGCATAATAAGCTCAGTATTTTTCATGACCATATTACAGTATCAAATAAATGTTCCAGAAGAGAGAAAGATGAAGGAACAACAACAACAAAGATAAAACAGCTATCACCAAAAAAAGGAAAAAAAATCACAAAACTACCTGTTTCAAAAATATCTCCCTTAGCACTGTATTAGAAGGGGTAGGAGG
>NW_022103914.1:5703048-5704666 GCF_000313985.2 Echinops telfairi
TCTTTCTACTTGAGCCCTTGGTATCAGCTCCTCTTTTTTTCCCCTCCCTCCCCTATCCTCCCACCCTCATGAGCCCTTAATAATTTACAAATTATTTTTATTTATTTTTTCACCATTTGCTGTTTCCCTTTACCCACATGTCTGTTGTTAGTCCCCAAGGGTGGGGTGGTGGTGGTGGTGTACTTCAATCACTGTGATTGGTTCCCTTTTTCTCCCCACTCTCCCTGCACCTTCCCCCTACCTCATGGTATGGCTCTCTCATTATTGGTCCTGAGGGGGTTATCTGTCCCCGATTCTGTGTGTCAAGAGCTCTTATCTGTACCAGTGTACATGCTCTGGTCTAGCCAGACTTGTAAGACAGAATTAGGGTCATGATAGTGGGGGTGGTGAAGAATTAAGAACTACAGGAATGTCATTGTGTTTTGTTGGTGCTATACTGCATCCTGGTTGGCTCATCTCTTCCTCATGAACCTTCTGTGAGGGGATGTTCAATTGTCTACAGATGGGCTTTGGGTCTCCATTCTGACACCCCTCCCCCCTTGTTCCAATTGAAATGGTTGCTTGTTTTGGGTCTTTGATGCCTGATACCTGATCCCATAGACACCTCATGATCACATGGGTTGGTGTGCTTCTTCCATGTGGCTTTGTTGCTTTCCCTGCTAGATGGTCGCTTGTTTAACTTCAAGTCTTTAAGACCCCAGACACTAGATCTTGTAACAGCCAGTGTGATAGGTTTGTTGTGCCGACCTGGCCAATAGAAACATGTAGGATTAACCAGGTTGCAGTTTGATTGGAGGACAAAGAGATAAATGGCTCTGCAAGGCCCACCCCCAGTCTCTTGCTCTCTGGTGATTGGAGTGTGCTGGAGCACCTGTGCTGGAGTGTGCTGGAACACCTGTGGGCCAGGCCAACATGTGACCATGTTGCTAGGGCTGGAGGCTCTTTGAGACCTGCTTCACCATGCTGGTGGTGCATACATTGCTTGAGCTTGAGGCTGGTGGATTCTTTCGCCTTGCATTGCTTGCATTTGATATATCTGGGTCTGCTACCTAAGCTTCTGAGCTACTGACTGTTGGTGACCCACCCTGCTGTTTGCTGCCTGTGGGTAGACTCTGTTTGCCTTGCCCTTGGGAGGACTCTGCTGTCTGCTTCCTTGGCCTTGGACCGAGCAGCCCACGTGAGTTGAAGGACTTCTAGTCCATTAACTATTCCATGAAAGTGAGTTGAACTGAACCCTCTGTACTGCTGTGTGGACTAATTAGCTGTTATAGTCTTTCTTGCTGTATAAACATATCCTCTTATATAAAATAATAAGCGTCCTGGTTTTGTTTCTCTAGAGAACCCTGTCTAACTCAGCCAGGTACCATCAGCTTTCTTCACCACTTAGTTTATGCACCCATTTTGTCTTCAGCAATCATGTCGGAAAGTTGAGCATCACAGAATGCCAGATTATTAGAACAAAGTGTGCTTGCATTGATGGAGGACTTGAGTAGGGGCCCATTGTCCATCTGCTACCTTAATAGTTAACCTTTAAATATATGTATATAGACCTATATCCCTATCATTATATATTTACATATGTACATGCCTATGCTTATACCTCTGTAAATGTCTTTTG
>NW_022103914.1:5704766-5706473 GCF_000313985.2 Echinops telfairi
TGCAGGGTAGCAACAATGAAACATACAACTTGCCTCTAGTTCTTAAATGCATCCTCCCCCCCACTACCATGATCCCAATTCTTCCTTACAAATCTGGCTAGACCAGAGGATGTATATTGGTACAGACAGGAACTGGAAACACAGGGAATCCAGGACAGATGATCCATTCAGGTTCAGTGGTGAGAGTGGCGATACCTGGAGGGAGGGTGGAGGAAAGGTGGGGTAGAAAGGGGGAACAGATTACAAGGATCTACATATACCCCCTCCCTGGGGAATAGACAACAGAAAAGTGGGTGAAGGGAGACCTCGGACCGTGTAAGATATGAC
The DNA here is from genome assembly GCF_000313985.2 of Echinops telfairi. NCBI lineage: Eukaryota > Metazoa > Chordata > Mammalia > Afrosoricida > Tenrecidae > Echinops > Echinops telfairi. The sequence continues at coordinate 5,705,094 of NW_022103914.1, forward strand.
AAAATAATAATTTATAAATTATCAAGGGTTCATAAGGGAGGGAAAGCAGGGAGGGAGGGGGGAAAATGAGGAGCTGATATCAAAGTTCAAGTTAGAAAGCAAATGTTTTGAGAATGATGATGGCAACAAATGTGCTTGACACAATGGCTGTATGTATGGATTGTGATAAAAGTTGTATGATCCCCCAATAAAATTATTATTTTTTAAAAGGTGAAATGATGATTGATGACAAACCTCCTTCTGGAAGTCTGTCAACTTCCCAAGTGGATGAAAATGTCAACTCATAATGTATTTGGAGTTCGTTCCACCAGGTCAGACAGTTAATCAAGCTTTCTATTTAGAGGTTCAGAAAATATTGTGTAACAGTGTGCGCCAAAAAAAAAAAAAGCCTGATGGGGCAGATGGGGCACTGGTTTTGCCACCACTACAATGTACCTGCTAACGCAGCCATCTCAGTGTGCCAATTTTTGACAAAAAACAGCATGCCTCTCTTGCCCCAGGCACCTTACTCACCGACCTCGCACTGTGCGACTTCTTTTTGTTTCTGTGAATGAAGAGGGACCTGAAAGGACAGCGATTTGATGACGTAGAAGAGGTGAAGAAAAAAAAATGAGGGAGGTGCTGTCAGCCATCCAAACAGATTAATTTGAAAAATATTTCCAAAAATGGAATTGCAGATTTGACAAATGTATTAAGTGTAATGAGAATACATTGAAGGTGATAAGGTGGTTTTATAAAAAAAATTTTTTTTCATTGTAATACATGGCTTTGGAAAAAAAATCCAGTTTTCGGGGAGTACCCCCTCATATGAAAAGAAGCTGAGTACTGTAATTATTTATTTTATACAACTCTTACTTTTTACAAAAACGGCTATAGTCATGCTCATAAAACTGTATGTAACCCAGGGACCTGAAAGCAAACATTCTTGGTGATTATTTTAAAGGGCCTTTAAAAAAATTATAATACCAAGGGCTGTGCTCTATGAGACCTCGTCTTCATACAAAGACTAAGTGTTGGGAGTTAGGAACCACTGGATCTAACAAAATTTCATCCTTGGTTTTTGCATCTTTTTGCTCTGGGGCCGTGCACTTCCTCAGGGTGTTCTGTAGCCTGCAGTTCTTCCACAGATGCCTCTTTCTCTGACTCCGGGTCACTGTCAGAGTTGCCTGGGCTTTCCGGTCAGGTGACTCATCGTCATCTTCCTCATCTGCAGTCAGATCACCCATCACGATCTGCCTCACCAACCCCAGGTCCACAAGGCCATCGCTGTCTTCCTGATAACTTACTGTCCATACTTCCCTGATATTGAGACTCCCGTGCTTCCCGGATTTTCTTGTCTTCTTCCCTTATTCGGAAGTGAGGTGTTGGGTTGTGATCTCC
>NW_022103914.1:5706573-5711519 GCF_000313985.2 Echinops telfairi
AAAAAAAATCATTTTATAGGTGACTCATACAAATCTTATCACAATCTATACATCGATTGAATCAGGCATGTTTGTATATATGTTGTCTTCATTCTTTTCTAGACATTTACTTTCTATTGAGCCCTTGGTATCAGCTCCTCTTTTCTTCCCCCCACCCTCCCTCACCACCTTCATAACCCCCTGATAGATTGATTGTACATTATTATTATTTTCATCTCTCACACTGACTGCTCTCTCCCTTCCCCCATGTTTTCTGTTGCTCTTCCCTCTGTAGAGGTGTGTATGGTTATGTGTCCATCATTGCGATTGGCTCTTCCTTTCTCCCTTCCTCTCCTCCTCTTCCCCCTACCCTTCTGGTATCACTATTCCCACTCCTGTTCCTGGATTCTGTGTGTCGTGATCTCCCATCTCTTATCTATACCTATGCTCTGTTCATGTTCCAGTCTAGTCGGAATTGAGAAGCAGCACTTGGGTCATGATAGTGGGGGGTGAGGAAGTCTCAAGGAACCAGAGGAATATAGTGTGTTTCATCGGTGCTTTACTGCACCCTGGTGACTCATCCTTTCTCTGTGGCCCCTCTGTGGGGGGATTGTTCCATTGTCTACAGATGGGCTCTGGGTCTTTGCTCCATGTGCCCTTCGTTCTCAACAACATGTTTTTGTTATGTGTCTGCTGATGCCTATTACGCAGTCCCTATGACTCCTCATGATCGCACTGGTGGTGTGCTTCTTCTATGTGGACTTGTTGCTTCACTGCTGAATGGTGGCTTGTGTAACGTCAAGCCTTTAAGACCCCAGACACTGTATCTTTTAATAGCCAGGCACCATCCACCTTCTTCACCATGTTTGCTTATGCACCTGTTTTGTCTTCAGCGATTGTGTGGGAGGGTGAACATCTCAGACTGCCAATTGGTTAAAACAAAGGGTTCTTGTATTGAGGAAGGGTATGAGCAGAAGCCCAAAGTCCATCCCCTACTTCAGTGTATTGCTGTATCAATATATGTACATGGGCCAAGACCTCTATTTTTGTGGATTAAAGTATTTGCAAATGTACACCGCTATGCTTATACCTCTACCCATTGCTTTGCTTCCTTGGTTCTTCCTCTGTTTCCTTTTACTTTCCTCCTGCCCCACTGCCACTTTCCCCCTATTTCTGCCTCTTGGTACCTCCTCTTAGCTAGTTTGCTGTTGCTCTGATACTCACTCCCCTTGGATCCCTATCTCTTCTTTGTTACTGACTCCAACACCCCAATTGTTTCCCTGTCCATGGCGCAGCCTGCTCAACGCCTCCTTCCCCCACCGCCCTCACCTCACAGGTCTCCCCAGGTATGAAGAATATTTTTTAAAGGTCATGAAAAACTAAAAAGATAAAGGATTTTTTCCACAAAGTTGTTGAACGCTATACACAAACAGTGTTCCTTTAGTGATTATATATTCTTGAAATGATTACTTTGTGCCTAATTCTTATTGTTTTCAAAGTAGGTTTTGTTCTATTGATTAGGTGTTCTTAATAAGACAGATTTGTAGGTAAAACTTTCCACTTTAAATTTTTTCTAAAAAATTATTAAATTATTTACAGTGCCCATTCCTGTTTATGTATATATACCCATATTTAAGGAATTATTTTTATCTTTCTGGGGCATCTATATGTTAATTGCACTTGTTTGTTTCTTCTGGGCAGTTTTCCTCCATTAAAAAGCTTTTCTTCAATTCTTTGTTATTATGCCTTATAGTAGTCACTGAGGTCTCAAAAGATATTACTTGTTTCTGGTAGACTCAGTCAGTAGCAAACACCTCCCATTGCTCTTAGATCAACTCCCTGAAAAAATGAAAGACGTTTTAAAATCCACTGGAAAGCTGTTTGGTTTCATTCCTGCCTCCAATGGCAATGCCACCTCTTTGACTTTTTCAGTTGGTTCCCACAAAGAATTAAGACCATAGTTGAGGAACAGAAACCAAGCGAATTGTTCTGGATAATAACCATAATTATAATTTAAGTAATGGTAATCATAATTCTTGTGATCGTTAATATTGTTATTATAATCAATTGTATTGTGTAGCCAAGATTGGGCAAAAGCAATTAATGTATATTGATTCTATACCCTATTGTAACACAGTTAAAGTAGCTTTCCTGAAATGACCAAGAGACTCCTCAATTTGATTATGTCCAAAGGATGTATCTCAAATCCACCGAATGCAGCAAAAACTGACATTTATCCTGGTGAAGGATCAGGTGATATCGTTGTCAGGCTGCAAGGAGTCTGGGAGAGCCTTTCACTGTAGCCCAAAACAGAGACCTACTTAACTCAAGAAATTGTAAGCTTATTCTTAGAAGAACTTACGGAAGGAAACAGCCAGCCTTCTCCCTCTGGACTGCTTCCAAAAATACAGTGAAAATCAAGCAAGTTATAAACCTTAAACTATGTGACTCAAACAAAATCTCTGCCATTTGAGTCCTATCAAACTCAATGTCAACTCATAGCGACTTAATAGAACAGGGTAAAGCTGCCCCTGTGAGTTTCTGGGACTGCAACTTTATGGGAGTCAATAGCCCCATCATTTTCCTGAGGAGCAGCTTGTGATTTCCAACTGCTGACCTTGTGATTAACAGACCAACAAGTGACCACTACACCAGGGCTCCTCAGACTATGTGACAGAACCAGGTTTTTACAATGATCACAGGAAGGGATTAGCAGGTTTTCATAATATCGCAAGGAGAGATTAGTAGGTTTTTTAAATGTTACAGGAAGAGATTAGCAGGTTTTCACAAAGATCACAGGATACAATGGATACTCTAAGAAGGCGAGTTTCGCAATGATCATTAGGAAATTATCTAGACCTACATTTCTCCAGGGTCCACTGGACCTCCGTCCTTCGAAGTACCATGCACCCTTGATTATCTAGATTGGGGTTAGGCTTCTCACCCAGATCACCACTCCTGTGCCTCTGAATGGGAGGCTTCATGGCTGGCAACTTATCTTAATGGCCTTTCTAAGAGCATCCTTCTGGCATCAGGACATCCCTCTTGATTAAGCTTAAAAGGATTTTTTTACTGCAAGGGGGGTGGGGTGATTTTCAACAAACAAAATCTTAAATTATGTTATATTTGTAGTCTTTTGATTACTAGCAAACTAACTCTTTTACCCTCGGGATCACTATCTGGTGAAAAAACAGCACCCTCAGCTTAAAGAGGCTGCCATGACCACCACGGCTGTGGTTGCTTGTTGGGCTGTGATCAAGAGTCAGCAGTTTGAAGCCACAGCTGCTCCATGGGAAACAGGGTTTTCTACTCTCGTAATAGTTACCATCTCAGAAGCTCACGGTCAGTTCAACCCTGTCCTAAATGGTCGCATGGTCACTATGAGCTGTCATCGACTTGATGGTAGTGAGGTTTTGGGGTTTTTTTTTATAACCATCATCTAGGAACCCAACTAACTGTAGATCATTGATTTGCAATCCTCCATTTCAGCTCAGGAGGAAGGAATGTATTAGAAAGTCTAAAACGCTTGGTTTATGGAAGGCTTTGATCTGTGTCTGGAGCCCTAACCCCCTTTAGAGTTGACATCCGTTCAGATGCCATTTGACTGCTTTATGTTACTCCCACCGTGTTGCTGACTACTAACCAACAATGTGCTGTGCTTAGGCAGCTCACGCAAACCCACAGGAAGGCAGTTTGCCCTCAGAAAGAATGTGGCTGAAAGTCCAGGTAAGCCCAGGGAGAGGCAGCTTCCTTCAGGAAAACAGGTGAACTAGTACACAGAAAAGTGCTTACACCAGGGAACTTGCCTGGGCGTGTCCTTTTTCTACAAAGAACGTACCTGGACATACTAATACGATTTACTGAAAGAAGCCAGTGCCATAACCTTTTTCACCTGCCATGATGTTCCTCTCCCCACTTTCACAGTCCCACCTCCGACAATGAGAGGCTGCCACCAATCAGGATATTGCGGTGGTTCCTTTGTTCTCCGCAGTGTCGAATGACTGACGCAGCAGGTTCCATTGACCCTTGGACTGACAGTTTCTTTCACTCACTCAAATGGTCATCTTTTCACAATAACAAAATCCAAATAGAACAAACGGAAAAGCATGTCCACTCGCGGAACCAGGACATCCCAGGGGCCTAGAGAGTGTGGGCACGGGAGCCCGCACACAGGGGTAAGCTCCCCCTCCCCTTGAACCAAAGCAAGAGCAGAGCAAAAGGCTCAAAAGGCCTGGTTTATCCCCACTGGCTGGAGAGGCGAGTTTGAGGGTACAGGCTGACCTTATTGGCTGAGTTTAAGCGCAACTGGGTGATGTCATATTGCTGGTGCCTAAGGTTGGTTTCCGCCAGAGCCTAGGGGGCTTGTGTCTGAGCATGCTCAGTTCTGGATTTTCCCGTAGGGGAAATGGGTCTAATACAGGGGTTCTCAATCTGTGGGTCGTGACCCCTTTGGGGGGTGTCAAACGACCCTTTCACAGGGATCCCCGATTCCTAACAGTAGCAAAATGACAGTGATGAAGTAGCAATGAAAATAATTTTATGACTGGGGGGTCCCCACAACATGAGGAACTGTATGAAAGAGTGGCGGCATCAGGAAGGTTGAGAACCACTGGTCTAGTGGGTGCCTGATTTCCCTGCAGCCCCTTTGTTGGGGCCCTCTGTAGGCATGTGGGGAGAGACCTATTCTGGCTACCTAGCAAAACCACACACACACACACACACATCATTATCATCTTTGTTTTTGTGTTTGTCTTGTTCAAGACTTAATGAAAGTCGACCAAACATTTAAGGATTTAAGGTGTTTTTCCCCCTGGTACACTTACTCGGCCACATAAAGGATAAGATTTCATTCCCTCTTTGCAAATTACTTTAGCAGATTTGAATAAGCATCCTACTTTGATGCTTATCAATAATAAAACTTTTCTTTCTCTTCTGTTGTTTTGGAGAGGTTTTCTGGGTTGGGAGTA
>NW_022103914.1:5712297-5713916 GCF_000313985.2 Echinops telfairi
TTAGTCGTCAGAGTAACATCCTTGCTTTTCCACAGTTTAAAAAGGTGTTGTGCAGCAGATTTACTTTACTAAATGCGATGTGTCATTTGATCTCTTGACTGCTGCTTCCATGAGCATGGATGTGGATCCAAGCAAGATGAAATCCTTGACAACTTCAATCTTTACTCCATTTATCATGATGTTACCTATAGGCTCAGTTGTGAGGAGTTTGGGCTTCTTCACATGGAGTTGCAATCCACACTGAAGACTCCATCCTTAATTATCATTAGCAAGTACTTCAAGTCCTCATGTGGGAAACTAACACTGAGGGAACTATGATGAGGACTATATTCCCTAACTTATTACAGAGAGAATCTGGAAAGCTGTTATTCCACGGTAGGAAAGCCTCCGCTTTGGCAAGTTAGAAGTAAAATCCAAGTACATTATCCTGCTTTAAATATCATTCCCACAAATTCTCCCCTTAACAGCTATGCCGTCTCAAAGTGAGCACATGGTTGATTCTATCTCCCTATAGAAGCAGACATTATATTTTTGCTCTCTCTTCCCGCAGTGACACCCAGCCCCCACCCCTTGTACGTTCCCCCAGTGCAGGTACTAGGTTTCATCATCTGTGAGCTCAGGGACCTTAATGTAGATACCGTCCACCTTGTGACACATGCAACTACTGAATATGCATGTCTTAAGGCTACCTATAAATGCTTCAACATAGTAAATGTTTCGCTCTCACTTCTCCCAGTGCCAGGTGATCCATCAAGAGAAGTTGAGGTGAGCATGCTACCATGTGTCTGACTCCTTTATTTTACTCTCTCTCCTATCTTTCTTATTCTCTATGACTGTCCTATAATCTTTATATATTATTACCTTACATTTTCAATTTCTGGTCTTTCAGTTATTGGAGGCTGGTTTCCTCTGACACTCCTCCCTTTCAGCAAGCAAAGAGGTACCACAGGTGGTTAACAAGATTTCCTCAATCCTGACATAGAATTCTTCATATAGTCCAGCTTCTCGGGTTGTTTGTTAAGTGTACAGATTGGATAAGTATGGTGAGAGGATACACCTCTAATGTACACCTTTCTTGATTTTAAAGCATGCAGAATTCCCTTATTCTGTTTGCACAACTACTTCTTGATCTATGTACAAGTTCTGGAGAGGCACAATGTTCTCTGTTCTGGACTTCCCATTCTTCTCAAGGTTATCCATAATTTTATTTGCTCCCCACAGTCAAGTACCTTGGCATAGTCAATAAAACACAAGCAAACATTCTCTGCTTTGAGCCAAGATCCATTTGACATCAGCAATGATAGCCCTTGTTCCATGTCATCTTCTGAATGCAGCCTGAACCTCTGGCAGCTCCCTGTGGGTGCTATTCCACAAAAGTACTTGCATGTGATGTCAATGATATTATTCTATAATTTGTGCATTCTGTTGACTCACCTTTCTTTGGAGTGAGTACAAATATGGATCTCTTCCAGTCAGTTGGCCAAGTAGCTGTCTTCCAAATCCCCTATCATAGATGAGTAAGTGCTTCTAGTGCTTCATCAGCTTGCTGAAACATTTCCACTGTTTTTCTACCCATTCTTGGAGCCTTGGTTTTCTTTGCTAATGCTTTCAGCGAACTT
>NW_022103914.1:5714099-5715563 GCF_000313985.2 Echinops telfairi
CATCTCAGACACGTAGGAAAGATGTTTTGATCCCAAAAATAATGAGAGAGAAGGCCAGAGAGAGATGTTCTGAACAAGTTCAAGATTTTACCAAATGTTGCAAGATTCTGGGATCCTCATGGAAGTGAAATGCTGGAAAGAAAATTCTACCGTGAAAGCTTGTCTGACTGCTTACTATACGGATCCAGCCTTTTATGAAGAGTGCAAAATGGAGTACCTGCAAGAAAGAGAAGAATTCAGAAAAACTGGAATTCCTGCCAAGAAAAGGCTACAGAAGCTTCCTATAAGCATGTAGGCAAATATTTAAATAACATCCAGGGATTGTTTACAGACGGTACAGTCAATCGAATTATTGCTGTCAAGATAAGGAAATGCTTTTGCTTTAACCAAAATCATGGAAATAAAAAAATTTTATTTTTGAAAAAAAAAAAAAAGAAGAATCATGAAGCCTGTAGCTTAGATCTTCCTCATCAGTCCGTTGGACTGTTACTTTTTCAGAAACATAAATGTCATCACCCAATGTTCAGATATCCTGGTTTTTAATTGTTGTGCCTTGAGGAATTAAAGCAGTTTAATTTGATCCAAGTTCAATGTCATTTCATTCCAGATTGAACTCATCTTTCTGGGCTTACGACATAGAATAAGCAAACTTCTGTCCTCATCTGAACCCTACTGATGTACTTTTCGCCCAAGGAGTTACGGGTTTAACATGAGACCCATTCTCCTTAATAAGGACATTGATGGGGAAGTGAGCAGACACAGACTCATCTTGTGTGGGAAGCCCAGTGTAATACCCTTGGTTGTGTTCAGTTCTTTTCTAATTCACCACCCCTTGTCAGCTCAACACCTTTCCTTTTTTCTTTCCAAGAAGACCGAGTTCTATGTTGATGTGATTGAAGCCCCCCCACCTCACCCCCTGCTCCCAAGGCTCCTCTGGGGCCCTTCACAATAACTGTGTGTGCCCCTTCAGGGAACTGTGTAGTCTCTGGAATGTCAGTGGTCCAGTTGCTGAACATGGTCTCCTATCAATAAACGTGGAAAGAAAAAAAAGCAGCACCACTACTTCTTGCTCATATGTAACCTTTTGAAAAGGTTGACTGTCGACTAGTTCTTGCTACAGTGACTGTATGCTCTTTTCCGCTTCTGTTGATGCTTCCCGCATCATTCCATATTTTCCCCTTAGAATCTTTCAGTACTGCAGCTAGAAGCTGGACGTTTTCCTTGAGTTCTTTCGGTTTAAGAGATGCTGAGCACGGTCTTCCTTTTTGGTTCTAACTCTAGGGCTGTGCACATTTCATTACAATATTTCACTTTGTCTTCTCAAGCTCCCCAGGAAATGTTCTGTTCAGCTCTTTCACATCCTCATCTCATCTGCTTTCCTTAGCTACTCCAAAATTAAGAGCAAGTTTCAGTCTCTTCTGATATCTACTTTGATTCTCTTTCTTGCCTGCCTTTTTAATGACC
>NW_022103914.1:5717981-5719206 GCF_000313985.2 Echinops telfairi
CTGATTTCCCTGTAACCCCTTTTATTGTGGCCCTGCCAGGCGATTTCCAATTGTCACAGGCATTTAGGAGAGACAACCTCCCCCTGCCCTCCGCCTCCTTTATCCCTAATCCAGCTACCTGTCACTGATAATGAACTTCTTCATCATTTCTTTCCACAGATGAAATCGATTTGATTTGTGTATTCCATTTGGAGAAATACACACGGATAATCATCATTTGTGATGTTGAACGAAAGGTATTTGCTAAGAAGAGCTTGTTGGTCTTGCAAAATTCTATCATGTGATCTCCAGCTTCATTTCTATCATTACCAAGAACATATTTTCCAATTCCTGTTCTCTCTGCCCCTGCAACTTTTTCATTCCAAATACCAGTAATTGTCCATGTATCTTGATTGCATCTTTGATAATTTTCAAACTGAAGATATAGGTAGAATTCTTCCATTTCTGCATCAGAAGCTTTAGTGGCCAGTGCATACATTTGAATAATAGTTTTATTTACTGAATTTCCTTGTATATGGATTTATATTATCCTATCCCAGGCAGCATCCTACTTTAAGATAGGTCTCAAAATGTCCTTTTGACAATGAATGCAACTCTAATCCTCTTGAATGTCATTGCCAGTATAGGAAGTCGTTAGACTGTCTAATTCAAAATAGCCCGGACCAGTCCATTTCAGTGTATAAGTGTCTAGAGGAATATTGATCTTTATGCATTCCATTTAATTCTTGACAACTTACAATTTTCCTAGATTCATACTTCATACATGCCAAATACCATTTATTAATAGATGTTTGCAGCTGTTTCTTATCATTTTGAGTCATACCCTATCAGTAAATGAAGGTCTCCATGGTTTTATACCACCCACAGCATCATGATTGACTCTACTTTAAGAGGGCAGCTCTTCCTCAGTCATATTTTGAGTGCCTTCTAACCTGAGGTGCTCATCTCTGGCAATATCCAGATAGCGTTATTGAGAGGTCATGAGTGTTACTGTGAATGAAACAGGATTTGATTGGGGTGCTGGGTCACATTTTTCTTTCACAAGAGATAAAGAAAGAAAAGAGAGAGGAGACCTGATTACCATTTAGAAAGAAGAGTCAGGACCTGGGATCCCCGTGCTGAGAACTTTCTGTCCCCAGAAGACAGAGAGAAACCTGAGATGGAGAGAGGTTTTGAGAGACAGAGAGAAGCAATGGCAGAGATGCAGTAATAGGAGAGGCAGCAG
>NW_022103914.1:5721126-5730195 GCF_000313985.2 Echinops telfairi
GATTCTTCACAGCCACTCTCCATAAAACGATCAGCTGTCTCCTACACAGTTAAAGGATCCTTGCCTTTGTCTTTTAGTCTTAAAGAGTGATTAACATCATTTGTTTCTCATTTGCCAGACACATCTTTTGAAGGGTCCTGAGGGTTCAGGATAGTCAAGATTAACACATTGCCCATTTCACTGTATGTACTAACAAGGTGCTTGCAAGCCCCATTACTATAAAACCGTACTGTTGAAGAAACTCGAGACTGCTCTTCTCCTAATATTGGAGATCAGTCCCCTGTGCCCTTTCTGTCTCCTTGATTTCTATAATTGCACATGTTGTTCCTAAGGACCCATTCAACTGTGGGACTGGATTCCACACTCCACCTTCTTATCCAGATGGATGCAGGGAAAAGGTTGTTTGGTGGGAGTTAGAGGCTAGAAAGTGTCTAGAAAAGCCACAATAATTACACTGCCCCTGAGAATGCCCCCATTTTAATGTTTCTTACAGCACTTAGTATCTGACAAAAGATGTTCAATCAACAAGATAACCAAATGGTCAATGTAGGACCATTCCTTTTCTAGTGTAAACAACTAAAGTACTGTCCTAAAGTATACATCAACATATAATTTCTAGCATCCCATGATATATATTAAACAAAAAAATACAACTCATGATGACCCCGTGTTTTACAGAGTATTAGTGCTCTGTAGACTTTTCTCGGCTGTGAGCTTTATGGATATAATTCACCAGGCCTTTCTTCCATGACACACCAACCTTTAGCAGCAGCTTACAGAGCTATGTACCCAGGCTGTCTATGATGTGTTAGATGATGCTAGGTAGAGACCTACAGTGTAATGGGTCACTGGACATGGCCTTTCTAGCCTAGTCTTGTAAGGCCCACCAAATGATTGGGTGGGACGATGCAAATAAGGTGAGACCATGCAAATATGATTTATGGAACCATGATGAGGGAACTGATCAATTTTGCCAGCCTGCTGGGCAATAAATGCCACTCCAGAGGTGGAAAAGGAGGACCCAAGTACCACCATATAGAAGACATGGGAGTAGAGCACATTCTCTGGACCTAGGGTCCCTAGACGGATACCACCTAGATCTAGAAACCAGAACGGTAATACTAGAGCTGGTGAAGAGCAGTAGCAGAGGAATGGCAGCAGGAGACTGGAACAAGATGTCACAGGGCAGTCTGCAGTCCTTGGAGCAAGAAAGCTGAGGGCCTTCGTGCAGGAGGCCTGCTGGTGGAGTGGACATTTACTGGTGCAGCTAAAGAGCTCTGTAACGGAGACAGAGCATAGGAGCAAAGCTGGAGAGTTGGACACAGCATGTGCAGAGTCCCTGACGACATCATGGAGCTACATTTTCCAGAATACTTCGCCATCCCAGGAAGTTCCTGAGAATCTCAAGTGTGCAAGAACTCTTAAAATACTGAGTAGGTGTATGGGCGGCAAGAGATATCAAGGCTGGCTATGCTGGCTGGTAAGGATTTCTTCCTCTTTAGGAGTGTCTAGATAAAAATCTTCTGCAATGCCCTATATCTTCCAAAAGTAATCCTTTTTCTTGGTAAATCAAGAACCTGGATGCTGGTGACAGTGGCTGGACCAGGCTAAGAGGTGCACTAGGCGAAAGGCCAGGGAGAGAGGCCTGCTGGTAGGCATGGCTGAAAAGAGGCTGCCCTGATTTTAAAAAAATTCTATCCTGAATCTTTCCTGATCCTAATTTGTAACCTGTTCCTTACATAATAAACCCCATAATTTTGAATATCATCTTTGTGGCCATTTAAATGAATTATCAAACCAGGAGAGAAGTAGTCCAGTGGGAGAGACAATTGCTCTCAGCATTGGTAGCAAGGTTGGTGGCAGCCAAAGGAGGTATGTCTGACCTTTACGGCCCTGGAATCAATCCTAGGTTACTGATGGCGATTCTCTCTCCTCACTATCAAGTCAGGGGAAGTCAGGTGCCTCCAACACCATGCTCATGCCATTTTACAGGTGCTCTGTATTGTTAATTTGTCAAAGAAGCAATATAGTCATGTGTTTCAAATCTCAAAATGTACCAAACAGAAACAGTGAAAAAATTCCATCCTACCTTCCTATCTCCTAGTATCTTAATTTTCCTCTCCAACACAACCAATGTTAATACTTTTTAATGTATCTCTCCACAAGTTTATGGTTATGCAAGTGATTATATATCTTTGTTTTTACCAAATTTTCATGTTAGCCATGTATATCAAGCAGCCATCTAGAAAACAACAATTCTTCCTGTAGATAACTCCATATCATTACAAAGAATGTCTTCATTCTTCTATATGGCTATACAGAATGTATTGTATTGAATCCTTTCAATTTCTTGAACAATCCCCTCACTTTTATGATAAAAATAAACCTCTAATATCTAAATTTACACATTCATGTTTTTCTTCCACTTGCAAGGTAATTGCTAGAAGTGAAAGGTACCAGGTTTAATTTTTTTTTAGCCAGGTTAATTTTTGACTGATGGTATCAACTCCTTTAGGGATGACTTTTGCTCTCTGCAGGCCCTCACCACTTTGCCTTTCTCAATGACCTGAACAGCACTCAGCAGCGCGTCCTGCAAAGCCTGGTTTTTCACCATGTCAGTAATCATCAAAGTGACATCCCTGATGTACATCTGTCTTGCTGTAGCAGGGCAGTGTTCGGCTTTGTTACCATGTGCAATAAAGAAGGTACAGAGGGCTGTGATATCCCCTTCTTGGAGCCCACAGTCCTGCAGAACAGACTCCCACACATCTCTGATGTGCTTGTTCTTGGCTTTCCGTCTAAGGACAGAGGTCAAGGTGGGAAGACTTTTCACCAGGGTCGGGAGCTTCCGAAGGACACGCGTGTGCAAGAAGATGAGTACTTCAAGGACATAGCTGTATAAAATATTCAATTCCATTGAAGTCAGCCTAAAAAAAATCAAGGTAAAGAACTTCTTAAGCACTAGCACTCTTAATATACAAACATAAAAAGCACTCTCTTAGGGTAACAGAAAGAAGTACAAACTCACTAGGAAAACCAACTGTTGTATTTTTGTTTGTTTGTTTTCCAACTGTTGTATTTTATAAAGTCCTTATGTTAGAAATACTATAAGTGCCTCAATGACAAGGGAGTTAGATTACCCATCTTTGTATAAGGAAAGCTTTGACAAGCAAGAGGCTTTGTAATGAGTGCACTGTGGTGCTTGGCATATAAACAGGCTCTCAAATTTAACTTTTTTTTTTTTAATTAATGAACCTGAGAAAATGTCATTTCTTCAGAATCCATTATTGGAACTTATTGGAACAGTGAATTACTTGATATGTCCCCTCTAACCATAATCTTTGTAAATTCCATCAAATGACTGGGTAGAACTATGCAAATATGAGATGCTCGTGGTCTACTAGGGGATTGGATAGCTTCAGTACATGGCAGTCTTGTGGGACAGAATCATGCAAATAAAGTGTATGGAACCATTAACTATGGGATTGGCTAGTTTTGCCTAGTCTTAAAACAGCCATCTCAGAGGTAGAAAGGGATGATCTTACTACCAAAGAAGAGCCAGGAGTAGAGCTCACCTTTGGCCCTGACATTGCTGCCCTGAACCACCTACATCCAGGAGACTGTGTGAGGGAGAAAGCTGAGTGCTTTAGAAAAGAGGAGTGGCATGTCCCCAGGCACTTCACCAACCATCGGAACTGGAGCTGATTGACTTTGGGCTGAAGTTTACTGATAGGGAAGAGTACGTTTGGGCTCATAATTGGAAGAACTGAAAGAAGATTGTAACATCTGACAGAACAGGGTAGGGACCAGGCCCTACCTGGGGGGAAACAGTGGGAGAGAGGCACATCTGCAGGCCTTACTGAGAAGAGGCTTTATTCTGAGCATTTCTGTTCCTGAATTGTAACGTATTAGCTTCCCTTATAAACCCTGAAATCACGAGTATTTTCTTTCTTTTTTTTTTTTGCAGTCTTATTGGCACATAATCCATATATCATACAATTCAATAGTTCAATCATATCAAGAATTGGACAATTATTACCCATTTTAGAACATTTTCCTTTTTTTTCATGGTTAAATTGCCTTTAAAGTGAACTGTGTAATCACAATCGGTCCTAGTGTTCTCTCCCCACTCCTGCATACATTGCTTGCTCCCCAAGTCCCTTCACCCACCCTATCTCCCACCCTCCACCCCAAATCCCCTATAAACCCCTTGCATCAGTTATTATCTCTATGCACTCACGCCTCTGTGCTTCACACACTGGAAAACCAACAGAAACAATAAATAAATAAAGTGGTAGGCATAAAATAATAACAAAGATAAAAACATAAATAATGAGTAAGAAAGAAAAGACCACCATCAGTATTTTAAAGGCCAGGGAAGAAATTTTTGTCATGGAACAAGCAAGAAATACTTGCACCTATAACAATTTCAGGTTGGGTCAAGAGGGAGGTCAAGTGACCAAGTATGAAGTTCGACCCAACATAATCAAGATTACAGTGATCTCTAACTGATGGTAAAGCTGTTGGAGTCCCATGCCTGTGGTTAGAGGGGATCTGCCAGCGGCTTAATCTGTAGATACTCTGTAGATAGGTTTTGAGCTCCCAGTGCCCTTCATAGCCTTCTACATATTGGGTGTTTTTTTGGCTCTGATTTAAGATTTGAACTCTGATACTTTTCCCTTCATCATACTTGAATTTTGTTGTCATCTTTGGATCACACAAGCTGGTGTGCTTCCTCCATGTGGACTTCATTGATGCCTCACTTAGATTGCTGCTTGTTTGAATACAAGCCTTAAGACCCCAGACACTATTCCGATGGATAGCTGGGCACCATCTGCTATCTTCACCACACTTTGCTGTAGCTCCCTTATCTTCAGTGATCTCTTCATGAAGGTATCAAGTAGAGCCCTGTTATCAGAACCAACTGTTTTTGGATTAGGGCTAGAGTTAAGTGGGAGCCAGAATCCATTTGCTTGTCCATGGGATAGGCATGACTCAGGTTTCCTTTGGCGGTCATATTATGTCATATTATGACAAAACCAGCAAATAAAAACAAACTAAAGGCAGGAAAATAGAAACCCACAGAAACAAAAAAGCAAGGCACTGTCAATCATCCCACTGGGGTATCAGGCGATTGCACGAATGGCATCATCGATTTTCCCAGTGACACAGCATCAGGACACTGTCGGTGTAAAGAGTCTATCAGTACATCTCCACCTGGAGCTGCAGCCCATGAGTTACTGCTCTCCCATTCGACTGAGCTCTACTTGCCCTAAGTATGGGGATTGGTGCCAGGGGAGCACTTCCTGGATCAAT
Organism: Echinops telfairi; assembly: GCF_000313985.2. Lineage (NCBI taxonomy): Eukaryota > Metazoa > Chordata > Mammalia > Afrosoricida > Tenrecidae > Echinops > Echinops telfairi. Next base: position 5,726,443 of record NW_022103914.1, read on the forward strand.
TCTTCCAAGTTCCGATCCTTGCCCAACAGATCAAAACCTGTCATGTTGCCTCGAGGGGGCATATATGGTGATTCTGAGTCCCTTTCCGTCAGATACCCACCAAGCCATGGGTTCCCCCAAGGTCCAATGATGCCACTTCCCCAGGCCCTGGGCAGCCACTCTCTGCTTCACTTCCTTGCTCATCTGAATACCCCAGTCCTCAGTCCAAGTTTATTCAGCCGGGTCTCTATGTAAGTCCTTCTGGTGTAGCCCCTGGGTTATGCCATGCTGCCTGCAAGGTCAGCATCCAAGGTCATCCTGGCCTTAGTTCATGTGGCTCACTGAGGATTGGGTAGAAACTTATTCGTAGTTTTATGTTCCTACCCAGGAACATAAAATCTGGTCCACTGTCCCCCTAGGTTCCCTACAATCATTGTTAAACATCCCTTCCCAATGTGAGGTTACTTCTCCCTAATCACCCACCCTGCTCGCCAGCAGAACTATCAATGTCTCCTCTACAACGTTGATGCTCCCCTCCCCTGGTCTTAGCTTGACTTTGCGGCAGGGCTCTCCTTCCATTCCTGGGGGGTGGAAGGGCATTGATTGGTCCCAGCCTTGTTTCCATGCTGCAGAGCCTCAAGTGGATGGTCTCCTCCCATTTCCTCACTCTTGAAGGAGTGGCCCCTCCTTCTCCAAGGTGGCTCTTGTGAAGTGCACAAAAGGGAGGCGATGTGTGGCTCCTGGCCTGTAGGTAGCCTGCTCCCCTTTTGTTCGGGACTTGTTCCCTAAAATTTAATTGGTGTTTCTCTTTGTAGTAGTGGAGTGATCATGAGTATTTTCTGTGAGTTCTGTGTGGCCACTTATTTTGATAATTGTGAATTATCAAACCCAGCAGAAAAATAGACTGTATCAAAAAAAAAAAAAAGAGAGAAAAATAGACTGTATCATGGGAGAGATGGTTGGTGTCAGAACAGGTTAAAGGTAAAGACCTGTCTGACCTTCATTCACCTCACAGCAATCAGCCATGGGTTGATGCTGATGGTGGGTCTTCTCTTCCTACTTTGTACAGTTAGAGGGGTCGGATGCTGCTTTCATATGAATTTTACAGAACCATCTTAAGAAATTCTGGAATGGCCGATGCAAGCTCTCACAAAGCCACAGAATTCCATTGCTTTCTCATTGGATACTCACTTTAGAGCCAGAACTGCTGTCCATAACTCATCTTGCGCTGCCTGACTTGCCAAAGTCTTGCTGTGATTTTCAAATTTTTCTGTAAGATTATCCTTGGTCAAGTCCAGCTCTTTGAATTGTGCTTCTAAAGCTTGGAGTTTGTTACCTATTCTATAGGATAAAAGAATTCTGGGTTAGTTTAGGTCAGGTAAAGGAGCCCTGATGCCATAGTGGTGGCATCACACGGTGGGCTGCTAACTGCCAAGTCAGCAGTTTGAAACTGCCAGCTGCTCCAAGGGAGAAAGATGGGAAGGTTCTAGTCTTGGAAACCCACAGTGGGCAGTTCTACCCAGTCCTGTGTGTTGGTATTGACTCAATGGCAGTGAGTTATAGGTAAGGTGAAGTTTTTTCTTAAGACATTGATGCACATCACTACTGAACTCGGGTAGCTATTTAAATTTAAAATTCCTTCTAGCTACCTTCCTAATTCTTTAATTCTTTGAATTGCCAGAGTTTTTGAATAGTTGAATTTGTTGAATCATCTGAGATGTCTCTGTGTTATTTATACTTTTAAAATATCTTAAACATTTGTTTGACTCATGATAATCATGAGGATGTAAACAATCATTTGTAACCATTTTTGCAGATAAAGAAATTGAGCCTTAAAAAGATTGAGATTTAATACCATATGGATAACTAATGCTGAGACACAGTTTTAAATAAGGTGGCTTTCTCCACCGTGTTCAGATTATCCAAATCCTGGATTATCCTAAATTCCACTCCCTACTGGAATTCCCCACCCTCTCTACCTGTCCAGCTCCTGGCCCTCCTATCTCTCATTTACAAGGAGTGCTTCAGCCACCTGTCACCCCCCACACCCCGCTTTATTTGTACAGTTAACTTTTCATTAACAACACTGAATGGTCCTTCGGGGATTTGACCAGAGCATATTTCTACAACATCTTTTGCTCATTCCTCAATACATATCAGAGGCTTTACACATAAGTAATAAAATATTTTTTGCGATTGGTGTCTGTGCTGTGAATGAGATGCTGAACTATGTAACCCAACGTGGGGATGCAAGGAGCTCTAAGCAGCTCTGCTCATCAAAGGGTGCCACAGCACTGCATTATGTCTACATGCACCACAGAGAAAGAGAGCACTAGAACTCAGTTGCCCCGAATTCTGTTCTTGGCCATTTCTCGTTTTGCTCCTAAATTCCTCCTAAGGCTAATTCAGTTTCAGTTACCACTTCTCATCAGAGCTCTAGCCGGGCATTTTCAACTCCCCTTTTCACATCTACATCTGGATGGAGAGGTCAAACTCAACAGTCCTCAATTGGAACTATTTTTCCACCATCAGAAGTGGACTTAGGATCCTTTGGTGGAATATTTCTCCTGTTTTGGATTTTACCTACAGCTAGTTAAAGTTCAGTATGAATGTGTGTTTTGTAGATGTCTCAGTCTCAAAGTCAAAATCATATCATCTGGCATACTGTTTGTATCCATTATTAGAGCTGTAAGGGTCTAAAAAATACATCAACAATGAACTACCGGAAACTCAAGCCAAAATCACAGGAGACTGTGGAATGAGGCATATTATTACTGATGTCCAATGAATCTTGGCTGAAAGCAAAATAAAAAATACAGAAAGAATTTTACCTCTGTTTTATTGGCAATGCAAAGGCATTTGACTTTGTGGATCATAACAAATTATGGACAGTGTTCAGAAGAATAGGCATTGCAGAGCACTCAATTGTGTCCACACAGAGCTTGTAAATAGACCAAGAATCGGTCATTTGAAAAACAAAACCAGGGAATTCTGTATGGCTTAAATTCAGAAAAACTGTATGTCACAATTGTATACTTTCACCATACTTGCACAATTTCTATGCTGAGCAAAACCATGGGAGGCTGGATTACATGAAGGAGGAGGCACCATTAAGACTGGACGCAGACTAGCAATCTGCAATATGCAGAGAGCATAACCTTGTTTGTTGAAAGTGAAGAGGACTTGAAACCCTTAGTGATAAAGGTCAAAGAATAGAGTTTTCAATGTTTATTATACTTCGACAAAAAGAAAACAAAAAACTTTACTAGACCAGTAGCCAGCATCACAATAAATGGAGAAAATATTGAAATTGTCAAGATTTCATTTTACTTGGATCCACAATCTACATCCATGGAACCAGCAGTCATGAAATTCAAGGACACATCGCATTGGGCAAGGCTGGAGAGCTAGGATGCCACTCCGAGGACTAAAGCACCTCTGGACCAGGCATCGTGTTTTCAATTGCTCCAACGTGTGCAGAGCTGGAAAATGAATGAAGATGACCAAAGCAGAATGGACGCATTCGAATAACTGTGTGGGTGAAGTTTATTGAATAGATCATAGTCGGTCAGAAGAATGAACAAATCTGTCCTGGAGTAAGTACAACCAGAATGCTCCTTAAAATAAAAACTTAGCAGACATAACCAAATACCTTGAAGGAATGATCTGTTGGATTTAGTGGCTCAGGACCATAGCCTCAGAGAACAAGACCAATAGGTGTAGCAGAATTCTCTAGGGCAGTGTTCTACATAGTACTTCAGTCAGTATTGACTG
>NW_022103914.1:5730980-5736566 GCF_000313985.2 Echinops telfairi
CTTACGAATTCAGCTAGACCAGAGCATGTACACTGGCACAGATAGGAACTGGAAACACAGGGAATCCAGGACAGATGAACCCCTCAGGACCAGTGGTGAGTGGCAATACTGGGAGAGTGGAGGGAAGGTGGGGTGGAAAGGGGGAACAGATTACAAGGATCAATATATAAACTCCTCCCTGGGGGACAGATAGCGGAGAAGTCTGTGAAGGGAGTTGTCGGGCAGTGTAAGATATGACAAAATAAAAATAATTCATAAATTATCAAGAGTTCATGGGGAAAGGGGGAGCAGGGAGGGAGGGGGAAAATGAGGAGCTCAAGTACCAGGGGCTCAAATGGAGAGCAAATGTTTTGAGAATGATGAGGGAAGCAAATGTGCTGGACACAATGGATGTATGTGTGGATTGTGCTAAGAGTTGTATGAGACCCCAATAAAATGATTTAATTTAAAAAAAGAAAAAAGAAAGCCTGGGTTTACTGATCAGCTAGAGACTAGTGGAACCCCTAGGAATATGGCCCTTAATCACCATCCAGATCTGGAATTGAATTTGCCCCCAGCTCAATTTTCAGCAAACAATGGCCAGGTGTATAACACAAGTATTATATGCATGATTTAAAATAATCAACCATTTGAAATCAAAATATCAGTATTTACCATGAATAAAGTTCAGAAAGGCTAGGAAAGAGGAAGAATGGGATTGGGAAACATAGGACCAAAGTGGAATAAATGATATTTCACTGTGGGATGATAATCAATAACATGAAACAAATTATTTATGAACTGTTGCATGGAAACCTGATTTTTCTCTACACATCTTCACTCAATTCATAATAATTTTTTTCATTATAAAATGTCAAATGGAAAAAAGAAGTGAGAATGGTAAGACTTTGTCTAACATACTTGGGCCGTGTTATCAGGAGGACACGAGTATTATGCCTGGAAATGTAGAGGGTCGGTGAACGAGAGAAAGACCCTCAACGAGCTATTGATACAGTGGCTCAAACAGAGCCACCACGCCACCCGGGCTCCTCGTCATTAACCACTCAACCAGCTCATCTCTTACCTAGACCCAGGATTTCAGTAGCTTAATGTCAGTAGACCCTTGCTTTCAGTCTCTGCCACCTCCCACCTGTCTTCCAGAAACCATAATGATGTCATTACACTGTCTTTATGACAATGATGCTACTTTGTTGTGTCTGCTGATATCATCAGAGCCCAACTGAATTGCTGTAGCAAAGATCACAACACCCTTTACCCACCTCTTGCTCCATCTTCTGCCAGTCCTCTCACACATCACTTGAGACATCTAGTCAAGCACTGAATATAATACGAAATTCCAAACCTGTCAGCTCTCTTGTACTGTCTTTTCAAATTTCTTTCCATATTTTTCTTCCTTGTTGACTCCTACTCACTCTCTAAACAACAGCAAATCCACGGCCATCAAGTCGATGCTGATTCTAAATAGGGCTTCTGAGACTAAATGTTTACAGACGCAGGCAGCCTCCTCTTTCTCCCACAGAGAGTCTGGTGGGTTTGAATTGCTGACCTTAGGGTAGCCCCACACCACCACAGCTCCTACTCTAAGATCCAGCTTAAATGTCCTGCTCGGAAGGCTTCCTTCTCCTAACGCCAAAGGTAAAATGAATGGCTCCTCCCTCCATGTTTCCACAGCATGTTAGGACTAGCCCCATTAGAAGGCAGTTACATCGAATCATAATTACTTTTTAATCCTTCTGTCATCCTGACAGGGGTCCTGACGGCAGAGTGGTTAAAGTACTCAGCTGCTCACTGAAGAGGCACAGGTTTGAGCTTCCCAGCTGCTCTGCAGAAGGATGTGGTTGTCTGCTTCAGTTAAGATTTATGGCCTTGGGAGTCCCAGGGGGCAGTTCTACTTTGTCCTGCAGGGCTCCTGGGAGTTGAGATTGACCCAATGGCAATGGGCTGGTGTGGGTTTTCCCCGCAGTCTGTGAGCTCCTTGAGGGCAGAAGCCGCATTTCACCTATTGTTATATTTCCAGCATTTTGTATCCCATGCATAGGAGATACTCAAAAGATGAAGGGAATTGTAGCAGCTGGGAATAGATCCTCTATTCTTGATTCTTAAATTACATATTTTAAGCCAGAATAAGTGAGCAACGTTAACTGAGATAGAAGTCTAATTAGCATATCTGTAATTCTTTGCCTATTTTTATTCTTCATATGCTCAGACCCATCTTCCCCCTAGAGCAAGGCCCACGCTTAGTCCCTCTCCATAGCTATTATCCACCTTTTCATCGCCACCCTCAAGGATATCGGTGTCGAGGTCTCATTGTTCATCTTCTTAAAGCAACAGGAAATTAAGCAAACTGAAACAAAACAAACACCCAATAGAGGTTTGCGTCCAGAGTTGTCGGCAGTCTTCTATTCAGCAACAGGCCCGGGCATTTGATCCACATTCAGTCTGAAAGGTCACGCTGGACACGAAGCTTTTAATAGCCTACACATCCAAATATAGTTTCTAAGAACTGCCCCTGTGAACACAGGTGTCCTGGAATGGACTGTAAGATGTGGCTTTGAAAACTGAGTTGTGATACATCAACACAGCGCAACGACCATATGTAATTGTGATTGTGTATTCTGTAAATGTGCTCTCATGTGCATCAGTGTACATACAAGGGGCCTTCAAAACATTGATGGAAAAAATCCCACTATCTTTTAATTCCATTTTCCATGAAATCCCCTTGTCTGCTAGACCAAATTTTATAGAAAGCTTAATTACTACTCTTCACTAGACAACTTCATTATTCAATTATAATCTAAATTGGGTTTTAAAAGAGCCTCAATTCTTTCATGATGTATTGCATCAAGGCTAAATGACTAACCATCATTAGAAATAAATAAATGTTTATTGTGACCTGTTAGTACTACATTATATGAACCTGGCAGCACTTGGCTGCAAACCAAATGGTTGACTGTTTGAATCAATTCAGCAACTCAGTGTGAAAAAGACTTAGCAATTTGTTTTTGTAAATATTACAGCTTAGAAAGCCTTATGGGATAGTTTTACTGCTACACGGGGTCACTATGAGTCGAAATAGACTGAAAGATACCCAACAACAACAGTACTAGATAAGTTAATAGAAAAAAACAAGTATAAAACAGAATTCATGTTTTTAAGGTGTTGACATTTTAAGTGGTTAGACAGACTATATACTTAAAAAGAAAAACTATGGTATCAAATTACGTGTTAAATAGATACCAAACGCCATTGCGGTTCAATTGATTCCAGTTCATCGCTGTCCTATAGGACAGAGTAGAACTGTCCCCATAGATGTTCTCTGTGCAAGCAGCCTGTTACATCTTTCCTCTGAGGAGCTGCTGGTGGTTTGGAAGGGCTAATCTTTCTGTTAGCAGTCAAGTGCTTTAAACATTGGACAACCAAGGATCCTGAAAAATCATAGATGAGAAAGGAGGTCACTGGGAAAGGCTCATAGGACTTGCCTTGACCTCAATGAGAAAGGTCTTTGATTGTCAGAGAGGAGAAGAAAGGGTATTACCAAGCAGAGAAAGTGAGCATGTGTATGGAGGTGGCAAAGGGACAAATGCACATGATGTATTTAGGAAATAATGAGTGGATTTGGGGTTGAATCTTCATCCTCAAGGAACATACTAGTAGGGAGACAGTAAACAAGGGTTGCAAGAGCAAATGGTTCTAGATCCGTGGTTCTCAACCTGTGGATTGCGACCCCTTTGGGGGTTGAACGACCCTTTCACAGGGGTCGCCCGATTCATAAAAGCAAAATTCAATTCCACCACTTGCTTCAAGGGAGAGCAATGAGGCTTTCTACTCCTTCAAGGGAGAGCAATGAGGCTTTCTATTCCTTCGAAGATTCACAGCCTGGCAAACCCACAGGGGCAGTCTGCTCGGGCCTCTAGGGTTGCTATGAGTTGGAATGGACTTGATAGCAGTGAATTTGTTTGCTTTGAGTTGTTATGTAGGAAGGAGTCTTGTTGGCACAGTGGGTGATGCAGTGAACTATAACAGCAAGTTCAGTGGTTCAAACACACAAGCTGCTCTGCAGGAGGAAAATGAGGCCAACTGCTCCCATGAAGACTTACCGTCTTGGAAACACTAAGGGGCAGTGCCGCTCTGTCGCACATGGGGCCCCTGTGCATCAGCATGGACTGGATGATAGTGCATTTGGTTTCAATAGACATGCAGTAATATATCATGGTTTGAATTTGCATTTTCCGGATGCATAAAGATGTTGAATATTTTCATGGACTTATCAATAATTTGTACATATTTTTGGTGAAATATATGTTAAAATATTTTGCCTATTTTTCTAACCGTCTGTCTTATTTGAGTTGTAAGAGCACTTATGTGTTGTGAATACAAGTCCTTTATCAAATATACATATTATGGGTTTCCTCCTAATGTGTGGCTTGCAATTTTCATGTCATTCATTTCAAAGAGAAAAAGTTTAAAATTTTGATGAAGTCCAATGTAAGGTTAGTGCTTTTTGTTTGTTAAGAAAACTCTAAGTTAAGGACACCCAGATAGTCTCCTGATTTTCTCTAAGCACTTTGTAACTTTTGCTTTTACATTTAGGAACATAGTTCAAGTTAATTTTTGTGGGTGCTATGAGGTAGTGGTCAAGGTAAGCTCCTTTTTATTCTTCTTTTTACATACAGCTATCCGATTGTTATGGCATCATTAATTCCAAACCTTTTGTTTTCCCATTCAATTATCTTAGCACTATTGTCAAAAATTAATTGGCCATGCATACGTAGGTCTGTTTCTTCGGCCCTCTGTTCCAGTGTCTATATGCATATCCTTATGCAAAGGCCACACTGCTGTGATTAAAAGCAATGTATGTAATGTGTTCTTTTGCAAACTTGTCTTGGCTATTTTAGATTTTTGGTATCCCAAAATAAATATTATATTTATGTTTTAAGTCTCTGTTTAAAAAGGTTAGTACTCTTATTGTATTGCCTTGAATTTCTGGGTCAACTTAAGGAGAAATGGCATGCTAATAACATTGGATCTACCAGCTCCCGGAGATAGTATGAATCTTCACACATATTTGTCATTTTAATTTTCACATACAAATATTTTGTTAAGTTTATCCCTAAATATGTGGTTATTGATATTACTATAAATGTATTACTGTGAAATTTTACTTTAAAATTGTTTATTGATAAAATATAACAATGAAATAGATTTTTGTTTGTCTACTAGGTAGTCTGCAATCTTGCTAATTGCACATTAATTATAGATTTGAGGTTCTTATAGATTCCTATGGATTCTTCATATACGCAATGAAACTACAAGTTATTTAGTTGTTATTTAACTATTTCCTGTTCTGCTAGTTCTCATTTCTTCCCCACCACGATTTTAGGCCTAATGTGCTCTTTTTCTAACACCTTGAGGTGGATAGAAAGCTCACTGATTGCTTTTAAATCTCATATTCTTTGCTCACATGGAAACGAAGGGACAAATTTTCTTCTAAGTAATATTTTAGTTTCTTCTAGTTTTGATATGTTATATTTCATTACTGTTTCAATAAAACATGTTATCATTTTCATTCTGACTTCTTTTGTGGCA
>NW_022103914.1:5737371-5741626 GCF_000313985.2 Echinops telfairi
AGAAAGGCGAGGCTCACCACCCATTTATCCCTCCGCCTTTCAATTAGCTCCACATGTGATTATTGGCCAGGCTGGCACAATTAACTAACTCAAGGACCTTCCTCCAGAGCTGTCAAGGACAGACAGCTTTCTCTAGAGCTGGTAACCTGAATTCGACTTCCAGCCACCTAAACCATGAGTGAATATATATATATGTTTGTTAAAGTCAACTGCTCAAGGTACATGTTACAGTAGCATTGGATAAACTAAGACAGTAAGTAAATTTTGTGGAAAAGTTGAGATTGATATTCTAGGTATTAGCGAACAGAAATTGACTGGTATTGACCATTTTGAATCAGACAATTGTATGCCTATAATGGCAGATCCATCAAAAAGAACACTTTAAGATCTATATTTTCTTTTTGAAATAGGATTAAAAAATGACTTTTATTGTGAATTAGTGGATATTTATATAGCTCAGGGTCTGCCTTGAAGTACAATGCTGTTGGTGATAGGGTAGTATCTTTATATCTACAAGGAAGACCAGTTAATACAACTATTATTTGAATTTACATACCAACCACTAAAGCCAATGAGAAATTGAAGAAATTAATTTGAAGAAATTGGAGAATTATACCAACTTCTTCAGTCTGAAATTGATCAAACATTCAAACAAGATGTATCAATAATTATTGGTAACAGGAATTTAAAAGCTGGAAACAAAGAGGAAGGACCAGCAGTTGGAAAAGATAGCCGTGGTTATAGAAACTAAGCTGGGGATAGCATGATAAAATTGTGCAAGACCAACACCTTTTTCACTGGGAACATGTGTTTTCAGCAACATAAACAGTAGCTTTATATCTGTACCTAATACACAGGAATAAAATGGACTACATCTGTGGGTAGAGATGATGGAGAATCTCAATATCATCAGCCAAAACCAGGCCAGGGATGGACTGTGGAAAAGACCATCAATTGCTCCTATACAAGTTCAGGTTGAAGCTGAAGAAAATTAAAACAAGTCCACAAGAATCCAAATACAACCTTGAGTACATCCCACCTGAATTTAGAAACCATCTCAAAATCAAACTTGACCCAGTGAACACTAATGACTGATGATCGAACAAGTTTGCGGATGATATCAAGAACATCATATGTAAAGAAAGCAAAAGGCCATTAAAAAGATAGAAAAGAAAGACAAGAACAAAATAGATACATGAAGAAATGCTAAAACTTGCTCTTGAATATAGAGTAGTGACTTCTGTGTTATGTCTTGGACTGCTAACCATAAGTTCAGCAGTTCGAAAGCATCAGCCACTCCAAGAGAGAAAGACAGGCTTTCTTCTCTCATAAAGGTCTTAGGAACTCACAGGTGCACCTCTGCTCTATCTTATAAGGTTGCTATGAGTTGCAATTGACTCAGTGGTAATGAGTTTATGGGAGCCCTGGTGGCATGGTGGGCTACATCTTGAGCTGCTAACCATAAGGTCAGCAGTTCAAACCCACCAGCTGCTCCATGCAGAAAGATGAGGCTTTTTGCTAAAGAGTTAAAGCCTGAGAAACTCACAGGGGCAGTTCTACTGTTCCAGTAGGGTCACTATGAGTCAGAATGAACTCATGACAGTGAATTGAGGAAGCAAATGGAAAAATTGATGAGGTAAGAAAGCTAAACAGAAACGTGAAAAGGCAATTTGAGAAGACAAATTACTATAATGAGATGTGCAAAAATCTGGAGTTGGAAAATCAAAAGGGAAGAATACATTCAGCTTATCTTAAGCTGAAAGAAATGAAGAAAAATATGTGAACCTTGAAATGCAATATTGGAGGATTCTATTGGAAAATATTGAATGATAGAGGAAGCATTAAAAGAAGATGCAAAGAATACGTAGACGTCATGCTTGGTAAAGTAGAGGGGCAGAGAAGAGGAAGGCCCTGGATGAGGTGGCTTGACACCCTGGCTGCGACAATGGGCTCAGCCACAGCAGCAATTGAGAAAATGGTGCAGGACCAGGCAGTGTTTCGTTCTCTTGTACAGATGGCTGCTACGAACCAGAACTAGGAGTCAGAACAGACTTGACAGAATCTAACAACAAAACAAAAAATGCCTAGGGTATAGATCTTTATGTGTTCTATTTCCTTTTTGACAATTTCCAATTTTTCTATATTCATATAGACTATATTGCTGCTTCGTATAGTCCAGGTTCCAATTACTAAGACATATTTGCAGCTGTTGTTTTTTTTTCTCAGTTTGAGTCATGTCCCATCAGCAAATGAAGGTCCAGACGACTTTGCTCCCTCAGGCTTTACTGCATCCACGTCATTATGGTCAACTGTACTTTGAGGAGGCAGCTCTTCCTCACTCATATTTTCAGTGCCTTCTGGCCTGAGGGGCTCATCTTCCAGTGCTATCTCTGAGAATGTTCGGCTGCTCTTCATGAGACTTTAAGTGGCTGATTCCTCTCAAATGGACAGCTTCCTCTTTTTTCGTAGTCTGTTCTTAGTCTGTAAGCTCTACTGAAACCTGTTCACTTTTATGACCCTGCTGGCCTTTGAAATACCAGTGACATTGTGTGTTAAATCAGATTGACTAGAGAAATAAATCCAATGACACTAATATATGTATGAGAAATCTTTATATCAAGAAATGATTATATATTGAGAAAACATCTCAGCCCAGTTCAACTCAAGCCCATAAATTCAATCTTATTCCATAAATCCTTCTTCAGACTCACGGAGCCACATGTAATGATGTAGAATGCAGATGAACCCAGGCTGGTGGGTGCAAAGTCATGTGCATCCAACGGCAGTGGCTCTGGCAGCAATCAGGGTCAGCAAGCAGGAAGGTGAAGGTGGGGGTGAGGGGTGGGGAGGGGGTGTTTCCCAGGATCCACCTCATGAGAAGGTCACACCCACAAGGCCACACCATCAAGCTGTGAACTGATCCACAGGCCCCACCCCTACACTTTTATAAATCTTTAAGTTGAAGCGAAATTACATAACTACCACACATAGCTTCCAGCTTCAACCCAACACAGAAGCCACCACAGTTTGACAAAACAGAAAAAGGGTTGTTGGGAGTGTAGGCTGTATCCAACATATATGGGAAGTCTGGCAAAACTCTCTTGTTTTTTAATCAACATGGATCTTGTATTTGGTTTGTCATCATCTGACTTCTAGTTCTTTTGGCTTGAACCATTCATCCTGCCATTTGACATGCTGATCTTTGGGTTGGTTAACTCCTGCAACTATGTGAGTCAGAAACCTCCAGCCTAGTGTCTGACCCCATGGACTTGCATCTTTTCAGTCTCTACAACCATGAGCCATGTACACACATATATGCTTCATTAGTTTTGGCTCCCTGAATGAACCCAGTCTAAGGTCTAGTATTAGATACTATGACAGAAGCACAAACTGTTTGTGCTCAACTGCTAACCTAAAGGTTGGTGGTTTGAGCCTACCCAACAATGATAGGAGCCTTGGTGGCGTAGTGGATTATGTGCTGGCCTGCTAACTGCAAGGTCAGCATTTTGAAACCACCAGCCACTCCAAGGAGAAAGATGAGGCTTTCTACTCCTATAAAGATTTACAGCCTTGGAAACCCGTGGGAGCAGTTCTACTCTGCCCTGTAGGGTCACTATGTGTCGGAATTAACTCTCCAGCAGCTCGTGGGAGCAGTGATAAACAAGGAAGACAAGCCCTGGAGATCTAGTTGGTTAAGATCGCACCAAGAAAACCCTATGCAGCAGTTCTACTTTGTAACACACGGGAGTAATCATGAGTCCGATCCACTCAGCGGCAACTAGCAATAATCCACTCATCTTATTCAGACCTCTACAGGATTAGCTGTACTGAGGAGTATGTGTATGCATCTGTGTGTATTAAGTTCTACACAATACTACCACTTGTATAGCTATCCACCACCACCACAGCCAGGATATTGAACAGCTCCAATGCCATAGGATCCCTGTGTTGTCCACACTTATTTCCTTTCCCTTCCACCTTCACCGAGTCCTTAACCCTGGAAAACCACTAGTCTTCCATTTCTAAAATTTCACATAAATATAAAATGCAAGATTTGGGAGATTGGATTTTTTCACTTTGCACATTTCTCTGGAGATTCACCCAGGTTATCACATATATCAATAGTTCATTATTTTTTTTACTGCTGAGTATTATTTCATAGCTACTGTGAATTGAATTCTCCCTTCTCCACAAATGAGGAAACTCTAGCCCCTATACCTATAAATATGGCTGTGGCAGTTACATAATCTCCTGT
>NW_022103914.1:5742927-5748522 GCF_000313985.2 Echinops telfairi
CTCCCTATTACCTGTGAGGCAACAAATTCCTGTTGTTTAAAGTCATCCACTTGTGGTATTTGTGTTATGGAAGCATTAGGAAACGGAGACAATAGGTGTGTGCCATTTCCATCTAGCACAGGCTTAAGTACATCAATGGGTATGCACAATCCACCTGTTGAAAGACTTCTAAGCTGATTCCTGGTTTGGGATATTATAATTAAGTGCTCTAAGCATTTGTGTATAGTTTTTTGTATAAACATAAAATTTCATTTCTCTAGCACAGTTGTCCAAGAGCATGTTTGCTGGGTCATATTTTGTAAGAAACTGCCAAACCGTGTTCCAGAGTGGCTTTTCCACTGTCCTTCACTACTGGTAATCCATGAGTGATCCAGTTTCCCCACATCTTTGTCAGCACTTGGTGTTGTCACTTTTCGTTTAGCCACACTGTCGCCATAAGACAGAATTGACTCGACTGCAGTGAGCTTACTTATGGAGTTTGAGTTTTGACAAGTGTGTAAAAGACACATGTATTTTTTTGTTTTATTTTTATCTAGATTTTTCAAGAGAGATTTAAAAAACGTCAAAGGTCAATCTGATTTGTGGCCAGGGTTATGGACCACTAGTCTCAGAAAATACAAAGGCTGAAAGAAACATCATACTTTAAAGAAACAGCTGTATCCAGTGGTGTGAATTTGTTAGTCAATGAAAAGAACATCTCTGAGGTATAAGCAAGCACTAACCCTGGAAAATAACCATGTTTGGGAAAATAATTTTTAAAACTTGAACATTCAAAATGGATTAAAAAGATTGGATTGTATTTTTTAAAACTTGAACATTCAAAATGGATTGTAAAGATATTCTAGACCAGAAGAATTTTTTCAAACCGTTTTATTAGAAGCTAATCCAGACATCATACTATTCCATAGTCAATCATATCAAGCGATGTTGTATAATCATTACCACAATCAATTTCAAAACATTTTATTCTTTCTTGTACTTCTTGATATCTGCTCCCCCAGAATTTTTAAATATCTAATCAGAATCAACTTGATGGCAGCCACCCCCACCACTAAATGATATATTGTGACCTAGAACCACGGAAGAGCTCTTTACTCACAAGAAGGAAAAGAAAGAAGAAATAAAACAAGTCGATAAGGAGATGTATAAATTGTCCAATTCACTTAGAATGGGGGGAAATGCAGAAAAACTTCAGGCAGTAACTAAGTTAATTGATCAAATGAAGCTGCTACAACCTCTGCCCACCCAGGACAGTTGTGCATGGTGTCTCTACTCTAGGAAGAGCTAACAATCCCGGGGGCAAAGTGTGAAGGGGAACTTTTGAAAATTCTGAGAGGCAAAAAAGGACAGTCTCAGGAACAGCAGAAACCTCATTTCGAAAAAAGAAGAAAGCGAAGAGGAAGGGGTTTAAGGGAAATAAAGAGGGAAGTGTCGACCCAGGCCTTAGTCTCTGCCTTACTTTGAACAGACCCCACGTCATGCAGGCCTCTCCAGGGTCATCTGTTGAATTCAACCAGAGTCCTGACTCAGCAGAAGTCAAATGCTGCTGTGGAGAGCTGATGTTACACATGACACTAGGCTGGCTGGTCAGGTCCAGTCACGGCAGATACGGTAGGTCTTAGCAGCCAAACCAGCTTCCCCTCCTGGGCTCCCTGCCTAGATTTATGGCATCGGGATCCACCCAGTCACGGAAACAACAGTACCTCCTATTGATAATGGGACTAACTTTTCTACCTGTCTATCTTCAGGGTTCATGGTGAACAACAATTCCTTCTGTACCCCTTTCATACCAAACCACGGGATCCAACCTGGCTACCTCCTCACTTTGACCTGTAACATCACTATTCAGCTGCCAGCCTCTCCTGGAGATGCTAAAGGGCACACAAGACTTGCGTTCAGTGTCGGGCTGCAGGTCACAGGGTGGTCAGTTCAAACCCACCAGCGGCTCTGAGGCTGTCTTCCCCCGGAAAGATTTACAGTCTCAGAAACCCTAAGGGGTCAGTTCTACCACGGCCTCTCTAGGGTTCCTAAGAGCTGGAATCCACCAGATGGTAGGGTGTTGTCTGCAAACCCATACACTCCAGCTTGAGCATTATATATTTTAAGATTTCCTGGATTAATTTATTAATAATTATACTAAAATTCTTTTTGGCCCAGAGCTGCTTATGTTAAAAGCTAACATGCAAGACGCATGCCTTACCTTTATAGCTCGTGTGTAACTATAAGATCTGTGTCAGATATAAATCCAGCTACAGCTAATAAAATGAAAATTGACATCATGAATTTACTACAAGGGCTTGTGTTGCTTTGCTGAAACTAGGTCACTTCTAGCATCTTGGATTCAGCACTAATTGCTTTAGAGCAGGTTTCTTTTGCATTGGGCAAATTGCTACAACCTGGGCAGAGCAAGTGACTCAATTAAAAACTCCTCTCTAATTGGGTTACAGTCATTGCTGGGTTTATGACTTCTCTGTCAATACATTTCAGATTTTAGAAAGCCTTGGAATTTATATCTGCCACTTAATTTTAGTTTTTAAATTGTCTTATAATCCACATATCATATACTTCAATAGTTCAATCCTATCAAGAAGAGTTGTACAATCATTACCGCAATCAATTTTTAAATGCCATTTATTTTAAAGCAGTTTTAGTTTTTGTGAGTTTTTTTTTTATCAGAGCTACTCTATGTCATGATATGGAAAATAAATTCACCACTGCCACTACTTGTTGATACCAAAAAGACATTTATTTGTGTCTGTTGTCTATATGAAGGCTTTAGATCGTGGAGATCATACATTATCAACAACATAGTAAAGAGAGTTTTCAGAACACTTCATTCAGCAATTGTGGAATCTGTACTTAAATCAAGAGGCAGTCATTTGAATAAAACAAGGATAAACTGTAACAAAACCCAGGATTATTAAAAACAAACAAACACAGACTTGCTGGTCGGATAGAGACTGGTGGGACTCCAGACTTTGGCCCTTAGTCTGGAATTAAATTCGCTTCCATGCCTCAATTTTCAGTCAAACAATAGGCAGATACAAGAGGGGAACAATAAGATCAAGGACCAACTTCAGAAGGGTTAGGAAGGAAGGCAGAATGGACAATACAGGGAGGAAGTGAGACAAGTGATGTTACACTGAGGTGTGACAGCCATGGGATGAGACAAAATGTGTATGCATTAGTAAACGGAAACCAGATCTGCTTTTCTAGTACCACCTACAAAAACGTTAACCCCAAAAAAGGTTCAAAGTTGGAAAAGGGGTGCAGCAGAATCATCCTTTCACTTCACCTGTTCAATTTGTGCGCTGGACGAGGAAGCTGAACAACACGAGGAGCAACTCAGCGTCAGCACTAGAGGGAGACTCACGACAGCGTGCATTATGCAGATGAAACCCCTTGCTTGCCAAAATGAAGGTAACATGAAGCACTGTTTATTGAGGGCCCTCAAAGATGACAGCCATTAGTTTGGCTTACAACCCAAATGTGAAGAAAATGGAAACTTCGTATTTGGACCAATAAACATCATGATTAAGGAAGAAAACATTAACATTGTCAATGATTTGATTCTGCTTTGGTCAACAATCAATATCCATGAAGCAGCAATCAAATCAAATGATATATTACATTGAGCGAATCTGAAAGATCTCTCTTTTTTTAAAAATTGTTTTATTAGGGGCTCATACGACTCATCACAATCCATACATACATCAATCGTGTAAAGCACATGTGTACATTCATTGCCCAAGAGATCTCTTTAAAGATTCAATAAAGCAAAGATGCCACTGTGATAGCTAAGGTGCATCGGAGTCAAGCAAAAGCTTTCCCTGTGTACGCATGGGAAAGATGGAAAACGAAAAAGGAAATCAAGAATTGAAGTGCTTGAGCTGTGGCGTCGGCAAAGACCCCGGCCAGTGCCTTTACTTGTCTACACTGGGCCACAAGCTGCTCATTTGGAGATGAAACCTCAGATGAACATGTCTGGGTGTAAGTTGAATATTGCTGATAATAAAACTTGCCTAGTGGCAGAGTCTTCTAAAAATACTTTCCACTGAGCTAAATACTGAACGATACCACATGCTCCACAGCATAGTAGTCACGCCGGCCACGCACAGCGAACAAACCCTCTGTGAGCACGCCCTCGTCTACTTGGGAGACCAGGGAGTGGGAGTTTGGTGAAGCAATATGATAACAAAAGCTCAAAGGGAAAATGACACAAATAAGCAAATAAATTGGAACTCATGGAAATTAACCATTTTTTTTCATCAGAGACCTTCGTTCAACAAGTACAAAGACAACCTACAAATTGGGAGGGAATTTTGGGAACCAAATATTTGATAAAGCTCTAATATCCAACATATATTTAAAAGCAAAAACTCCTACAACTTAACAACAAACAACCTAATTTTTTTAAATGGCCAGAGAACTTGAATAGACAGTTCACCAAAGAGGATGTTCAAAAGGAAATGGCCAACAAGCACATGAACAGATGCTTGATGCCGTCAGCTACTAGAACAATACAAATTCAGTGCACTAAGAGATACCACCTCATCCCTAGCAGAGTGGCAGTGTCTAAGAACAAGCAAACAAAAATAACAATAAAAGGGTCACAACAGGTGTAGACGGGCTTGTGGAGAACCCGGAACCCTCGTCTAATGGTGGTGGGAATGTAAAACAGCCCGGCCACGGCGGGAAACAGTTTATGGTTCTTCAAAAACTTGAACAGAGAATTACTATATGACTCAGAAATCTTTTTTTTTTAAGCATTTTATTAGGGGCTCATACAACTCTTATCACAATCCATACACACATCAATTGACTACTGCTCACGTGGGTAAAGGAGCCTTGGGGGCGTCGAACTGCTGCCTGCAAGGTCCGCACTCGAAACCACCAGCAGCCCTGAGGGAGAGGATGAGGTCACGAGTTACAGTCTTGGAAACCCAAAGACAGTTCTACACTATTCTATAGGATCAGTGTGAGTCAGACCTGACCCTGTGGCAGGGAGGGAGGGAAGGAGTGGGAGGAACTACAGTGAAACAGTGGTTCAAGCGCTCAGCTGCTAACCAAAGGGATGGTAGTGTGAATCTACCAGTCACTCTGCAGGAGACAAATGTGCCATCTGCTTCCATAAAGTTTTCCAACCTTAGAAACTCAATGGGACAGTTCTGTCTCCGTTAGGGAAGCTATGAGTCAGAATCAACTCACAGGCAATGAGTTCCTTTGGTTTGGTGTGTGTAGATTTGGGTCCAGGGAAGACCACATCACATGCTCCCGAACTAAAGAGGGCAGAGTCCTTGCCCTGAAGTATCTCACTCACTAATAAAAATCTCAAGGCAAATACACAAATACCAGTATTAGGTTCCTTTAACAGGTCCTTTAAGGTCTGTAATCACATCTCCACAGATTGTCTTTTCCTAAAGAAGGTGGCATTTACAGAGTCTAGGGAGTAGGACCTGATACCTTGGGGAATATTTTCAAATGGTAAAAGATGGCGCACACCTGAGTGGCTGGATGACGACTACAGCTAATTTGTATTCCTGTTGAGATCCGGGTTCTCTGTGTGCCCAGGCTGGGGTGTGTTCTTCTGCTGAC
>NW_022103914.1:5750312-5767725 GCF_000313985.2 Echinops telfairi
TAGCCAGGCATCATCAGCTTTCTTCACCACATTTGCTTATGCACCCATTTTGTCTTCAGCGATTGTGTCGGGAAGGTGAGCCTCACAGAATGCAGGGTTATTAGAACAAAGTAGAACCTTACTCCTTTCATTATCCAGTCAGGACCTTTTCGTCACTGGCATTTTTAGGATCAAGATTGGTACCTCCCTCTTATTCAGTGAGACCACTAAACAACGTTTACTGATTACTCAGTCAGTCAAGTCTCTTAGGTTTGATAAAATCTAGCTTAGATGGAATTTTAAAAATTATTGGTTCATAGACTAGGACGTCCAAGAGTACACTTCCTTCAGGCATAACTGTTTCCAGGCTCAAAATTACTGTGAGGATTCTATGTATCTCCCAAAGATAATGCAGGGGCCCTCCAGGCTCATATCCGGTTAACTGACTAACCCCAGCAGGTCTTGAGAACTCTCACCCATAGCTAGTTCCAAAAGAAAAGACTCTCCCTATGGTACTCCCACCAGAGGACGGACCCTCGAAGGTTTCCCACTGAGTGGCTGAGGAGATCTGCATTGCACAGGGTTCTTAATGGCTGACTTTTCAGAGTAGATCAATAGGCCTTTCCTCTGAGTTCCCTCTGGGTGAACGTGCACCTTTAACTTTTCAATTAACAGGTGAGTATATTAACCACTTTACACCATCCAGGGACTCTTAAATTTAATGGCAGCTACTGTTTATTGAAGTTTTACAATGCTCTGGGCACAGAGCTAAGTGTTCTATGCATTTCCATTATTTTCACAACCTTTTAAGGTTAGGACTATGAATACCCGATTTAATAACTGGCAAAGTGAAATTTCTTAATATGGATCTTCCAGCGATGTCTCTGTAATTCCAACCAAATGATTGGGTGGGACTATGAAAATAGGGTATGTGGAACACTGATAGAGGGGACTGGTCGATTTTAGTTGTCACTCCCTGGTGCATAAGAGGGCCATCTGAGAATTAGAAGAGAGAATTCCTGGGACCATCAAGGAAGAAGAGCCACTAGTGGAACATGTTCTACATCCTTTCCTGCCTGACGTGGCAGGGACAAAAGAGACCATGCCACATTCAGACCACAGCAGTGTTGAGACTAGAACACTGAGGCCGAACAGCAGGCAGGCTTCTTGGACCCTGGAGGCCACAAGGCAAGGGCGCACATGGCTGAGAAGCCCATGACTAGGGAGGGAGGCATGTCTTCAGGTTTAGGAGCGACATTGCTGTGGCCCATTGTGCTATTATAAAAAAGACTATGAAACATTAAGAATACAGAAAGCATTGCAGCTATTAGTAAGCATTAATAAAATAAGAATTGTAACAATTTCATTTTGTTTTCATTACTTATGGTATAATCAATCTTCTGGGAAGCCCATTTCATATGCCAACCACATTAAACTTTCAATAGTGCAGGGTCTTGAACCTGTTCTGTTCAGAACATGTCTTGTGCCACCTTAGAACAAAAACCAGTCCAACCAGCCTAGTTCCAATTGACCAGACTAGAGATTAGTGCCTGAGCCATGGACACAAGAATGCTAACTACCCTAGAAGATGTTTCCTTTACAGCTCTACCCAGAGAGGGCCTCCACCTCAGATAGGGACAAACAGATCCAACCAAGGCTCTTTGGGGGTAGAATAAATTGACGATAAACAAGATATACGGCTCATTTAAAGTTAGGGCTTCTCTCTTGAAGTAGTGAGAGGGATTGTTAGCTTTGGAGTCATCTTGGATATTAACTTCCTGTGTGACCTTGGCAAATTAGTTAGCTACTCCCCTAGATTCTCAATTTTCTTGGGTACAAATTGAAGATAATAATCCCAACCTCACTGTATTGTGTATTCAACGAAATAATGGCTGTGAAACACGTCCAAGATGATGTTTGCATTTGCTTTCCAACCTGGGCCGGGCACTGGCTCCCACAAAGAAAAGTGGTGCACAGGGCCGATTTGCTGTCAATAAAGTGGTGACCAGAGGGGACACTGCCGTCACTCAAAGTGCACCCATGGACTGGGCTTTAAGAAACATGCCTCTTAGTCACCCAAAGAGATCTGGGAATTTGCCATGTGGGTGGGAACACCAGCTATGAACACTGACACCAGATTCAACAAAGCTGTTTGGGCCAAGTAAATAAGGAAAGTCTCCAAGTGTTTACCCACACAGGGTTGCAGACGTCATGTAGTTGACAATACACCAAAGCTCTTTCTGTATCACCATTGTTAAAAAAGGTTAACTTTTCTGTGTAAGCCTGGTGGTACTATGCTGACATAGTGGGGGACATGGATATTTATTTTAAAGCAATACCTTAAAACTATATGGCATAATTAAGACCTTAACTACTAGCCGAAAGCCTAAACTTGGCAGTCTGAACCCCCTGAAAGGCGCTTAGGAGAGAGGTCTGGCAGTCAGCTTGTGAAAGGCCAGTCTTAAAAACCCCAATGGAGCCTCCTACTGTGCCCACACAAGGTCGCCTGGAATCGGGATCAACTCAATAGCAACTAGCAACAAAAACGACACACACTCTTAATGAATTATACTCTCATAACTTGGGAAGCTGAAAGTTCGCGCTCAGGGTCTCAGCTCTAGGGGACGGCTCTCATTGTTCACCTGGGGGAATCCTGGTCGCACCTTCCCCTACTTGTGAGAGCTGGACGGTGAATAAGGACGACTGGAAACAGCCTTTGGATGATGGTGCTGGCACAGAATATGGGAAAGACCACGGACTGCACAACAAACACATTTGTCCCGAATGAACGGTCCTCGGAATGAGGATGGCGAGATGTCCTCTCACAGGCTTTGCATTGGCACGGTGGCTGCACCAGAGGCTCAAACTGACCGCTGGGATGGCGGCATGGGCCTGGGCGTGGAGTCCGCGGGGAGTGGGGATGCGGGCTCTTCTCCGAGCTTCTCTGGGCTCTTTGAATTCTTTGGTGACCTTTACGGGGCATTTTTTTATATCTCGTGACTGATTTAAACACACCCCACAAGGATAATGACTTCATTAACCAAGCAAACACCTCTATTCCCAAATAGAATTGCATCCATCGGCATAGAGATTAGGATTTATAGCATGTTTTGGGGGGACACAATTCCATTTGTACAGGGATCAAAAGTGGTAACAGGAGTGAAGAAATGATGTCACTCATGCTTCCACATAAACGGAATAAATCACTATAAAAAATAAGTGGGGGTGGGGCCCCGTGGCTTGAGCTGGGCGGCAGGCCTCCGAGGCCCGCATCACACGTGTTCAGTCCCCAAGATGGGTGCTCGGCGCTGCACTGGCCGCTGTCCCCCGGCGCCCACAGGCGGAGGGATGGAGAGTTTCTGAGGCAGATGCATCCGGCGCTGCTGGAGGTGGGCGTGTCAGAGGGTCCCAGGGTCGGAAGGCTCTTCCCCGAACAAGCTGTTGAACGGTGAGGAAACCAAGAATTAAGCGGACCAGGCCCGATTCCATACTGTGACCTTGTAACTCTGTTCCTGTCCGTTGTATGTTGGCTGCCTGCCTGTCATGTGCATCTATGACCTGCGACCCAGTGACACACAGAACACAAGAGTGTCCTGAGCTCCATCTAATATATATTTTTTCATTAAAGGTTCAAAACCAAAAAATAAAATTAGTAGTGGCTTCTTTCAGATTGACGTGTATTTAAAAGACAGTAGATCAGCAGTTCTCAACCTGTGGGTTGCAACCCCTTTGGGGGTCACGCGATTCATAACTATAGTAAAATGACAGTTATGAAGTAGCAACGAAATCTTATGGTTGGGGGATCACCACCACACGAGGAACTGTATGAAAGGGTCGAGGCATTAGGAAGGTTGAGAACCACTGAAGATGAATAATGGAAATTTAAATAAACAAACAAAATGCAAGTTTAAACAGCAAGTAACTTTTTGCTGAGCATCTAATAATGGTTGTGGTCATATATTGACAGGAAGCTGCCTGAGGTTGTGGTCCGGATTCAGAAGAGGACGTGGAACACGTGATAAATCATCGCTGATGTCAGATGGATCTTGGCTGAAAGAATACTGCAAAGATGTTTACTTGTGTTGTATTGACTATGCAAAGGAATTGCCCTGTGTAGATGATAACAAACCATGGATAGTGTTGAGAAAAAGGAGAATTCCAGAACACCCAATTGTGTTTCTGCAGAACCTGTACATGGGTCAAGAGGCAGGTGTTTAAACATAACAAGGGAATACTGCATGGCTTAAAATCAGGAAGTGCGACAGGGTTGTATCCTCTCACCATACTTGTTCAATCTGTATGCTGAGCAAATAACCAGAGATGATGCATTATGAAGAGTGCAGTATCAGGATTAAGGAAGACATTACCAACCTGCAATATGCAGATGATGCAACCTTGCTTGCTGAACGTGCTAATTTAAAGAACTTGTTGATGAAGATCAAGGATTGCAACCTTCAGGATGCATTACAACTCAATGCAAAGAAGATCCAAATCCTCACAACTGGACCAATGGGTAACATTATGATACATGGAGGAAAGATCGATGTCAAGGATTTCATTTTGAATCCACAGTGCTCATGAAAGATCAGACAACCCATTGTATTGGGCACATCTGCTGCACAAGGACCTCTTTACAGTGTTGAAAAACAAGCAATGCAATGTCACTTGGAGGGCTACAGTAGGCCTGATGCAAGCCGTGGTTTTTCAATGGCCTCATCTGCATGTGGAAGTTGGACAGTGAATAGGGAAGCCCAAAGAAGAATCGCTGCATTTTTAAATGGTGGTGTTGGCAAAGAATATCGAAAGTAACACGGACTGCCAAAAGAACCAACTAATCTGTCTTGGGAGGACAGCCGGAATGCTTCTTGGAGGCAAGGCTGGTGAGACTTCTCCTATTTTGGACACGTGGTCAGGAGACATCAGTTCCTGGAGGACATCCTGCTTGGTAAAGTAGGGAGCAGTGGAAAAGGTGCAGCCCTCAATACAGAGGACACAGTGGGGCAACAGTGGGCTCAGACAGAACTGTGAGGCTGGCACAGGGCAGGTGGCATTTCATTCTGTGGTACCTGGGGTTGCTGTGGGTCAGAACCAACCCAACGGCACCCAACAACAGTGATGAAAAGACCAAGTTCTTCGTCTGACCCTTCCATCTCCACCAGAAATTAGAGACCATGTATTACACACATTCTTATATAAAAAAAGGGATATATATATATATATAATTTTGTTAAGTCATGCCTGGTCATAGTCTAATGGATTCAAGGCAGCATACAAGATTAAGTCACTAAATATTCTTACAAAATCAAAATCTTTGTTAAATACAAATAATCAAAATGTGAACCTAATTCTCGATATTTTCTTTACTTATATACTTCTGAGAGTGAGTGTTCTCATCTCTCTCACCCTCCCCCCCCCCCAAAGAATTCTGCAGACTTGGATTTATACCACGTCACAACAGCATCCACAAAAGACTCAACTTGCGTTTCGTTGAAATGTCCTTTGAGTTTTGGGAACAGAAAGTCTAGAGGAGCAAAACCGTGGCTGTAGGGTGGGTGGGGTGAGGATTGGCAATGACACTCTTTATGGGGCAGTCCTTGCCACGAACCTCAATGAATGGGCAGCTGCATTATTGTGATGGGAAAAAATTGTTTTGCATAACTTGCCTGGTCTTTTCTCACCAATAGTTTTAAATTTTCTTAAACTATCTTCATAAGCCCCACCACCATCCCATGTCCTTCAAAAAAATCTAACACAATTATCCCTTGAGAGTCCCCCAAACAGCTGTGCTAATCTTCTGAGCTGACCGCTCTGCTTGGCTTTAACTCATTCAGCAGATCCCACTGGAAGCCACTGTTTTGCTTGCAACTTCTTTTCTGAAGGGACCCCAAAACTAAGACAGGTGTATTAATGAGAGAAGTTTTCTGCAGCTGTCCATGGAACAGATTCTGTTCAGAATTAACCAGTGCATGTATGAACAGGAATTCTAACAGCAGTACTTTTCGACTTAATCTCGTTAAACATTAACTTGCATGATCTCTTAACGCATTTTCCCAGACTCACCGAATACTAGATGTGTGATATTTAAGTGTTTTATGTTAAAAAAGGCTTCGGTGGTCAACTTTGTAAACTATTGTGCAATCAGATCACAGTTAAATGGGACTCTTCCAAAGAACTTCTCAATCCCTTTAATGATCCAATATTAAATTCACTGGGAATCTCCAAGGTGACTTTATGGGTGTACTAGGCTCAATTTATTCTAGAATTTTATTAGAAAAATTGCTAGGCAAGGTGGAGTTGGTTTTGACCCATGGCAACCCTGTGTAAACAGAATATACAGCCTGGCACTGTGCCACTGTCACAGTTAGTTTGAGGCCACGTCCATCCAGCTCACTGAGGACTTTCCTGTTGTCCACTGACCTTCTACTTTTCTAAGCTTGATGTACTTCTCCAGGGACTGGTGCCTCCAGATAAGATGGCCAAAATATGTGAGATTAATTTTTTCCATCATCATTTTTAAAAATCATTTTATTAGGGGCTCATACAATTCTTACCACAATCCATACACACATCAATTGTGTAAGGTGCATTTGTACATTCATTGTCCTCATCATTCTCAAAACATTATCTCTCCACTTAAACCCCCGGCATTAGGTCCTCATTTTTCCCCTCCCTCCCTACTCCCCCCTCCCTCATGAGCCCTTGATAGTTTATAAATTGTTTTTTTTGTCATATCTTTCCCTGTCCGACATCTCCCTTCACCCACTTTTCTGTTGTCCGTCCACCAGGGAGGAGGTCACATATAGTTCCTTGTAATCGGTTCCCTCTTTCCTACCCACTCTCCCTCTACCCTCCCAGTATCGCCACTCACACCACTGGTCCTGTAGGGCTCATCCACCCTGGATTCTCTGTATTTTCAGTTCCCATCTGGTCTAGCCAGACTTGGTAGTGGGAGCGAGGAGCAAACATTTAGGAACTAGAGGAAAGTTGTATTTTTCATCGTTGTTACATCGCACCCTGACTGGCTCATCTCCTTCCCGAGACCCCTCTGTAAGGGGATCTCCAGTGGCCTACTCATGGGCTTTGGGTCTCCACTCCGTACTCCCATCATTCACTATGGTAAGATTTTTTTGTTCTGATGATGCCATCATCATTTCTAAGGCACATTCTGACTATACTTCTTCCATGACAGGTTTGCTCATGCTTCCGGCTGTCCATAGTATATTTAATTTTCTTCAACACCACCAAAATAAAAACTTTAGTAAAAGGTAATTTCCTCCAAGACTTCAGGAAAGACAATGTTTTGTCTTCCAACTTGGAAAGATTCCCGAGTTCAGTGGTAGACCTCTCGCCTTGCATACAGACCTGGGTTTGATTCCCAGCCAATGCCCCCAAACACAGCCACTACCGTTAGTGGAGGCGCATCTGTGATGCTGCTGAGCAGATTTCAGTGAGGGTTGGCAGCTTAGGAGGAAAGACCCAGCAGACCAACTTCCAAAAGTCAGCCAATGAGAACCCCACTAATCACAAAAGTCCTGCTCTGTTGCACACGGAGTCACCAGGAGTCAGAGGCCACGCTGCAGCAGCTAACAGTGCAGCAAATAATGCAGCGACCATATCTGAGTCCGCGTATGCGCTTCCCTAAGCCAGCAGGTTGGACAAGGCAACCAAAGTCCTTTCCAGATAAGCAAGCTTTTAATTTTCCATAGGCTACTTAACATCTCTGAGCTTTGATTCCTGCAGCATTAAAATGAAGGGTATCATCCACTTTTTGATTTGGAATAAAGCTGAATTAAAGTTAAATGGCTGCTATATCATCAATATTTAATGAGTATTACTTGTCTTATCCCAAAATTTAATATTTTACTATGTGAAGTACAACCCAAGCATTCTTTCCACAAGTGTCTTCAAATTTATACAATAGAACGGTATGATTCTACACATGGCAATCTAAATGAATTAGGATTTATTTTAAAGCTCCAAAAAACAGTTATTCAAATACTTTTATTAGATTTAAATTTCATTTAAGGGATATACAGATATACAACTAGTCTGATCAGCTACTAATATATTTTGGCATCCCTTTAGCGTTGTACCCAAGAGCCAGTTCACTTTTTCTCCGTGTGTAATAGTCAGCGTTGGTAAAATGTTGCCACATTCCGCTTCGTCTGTTCCGGAAGCACTAGCGCTGCGACCCTGCTTGGTGTAAGTTGCTCTTTTACTTTTCCTCTTGTGGACTTGTTTTGTAGGGCTCTTCTGTTTTTTCTGGACTTCACTGCTCACATCCCACAGCATTATCTTTCCATCATTTCCTCCAGTAAGCAGCAAATAAGACTCTGGCAAAAAGCTGACCTGGGACACCCCCAGGGTGTGAGCCTTAAACCCCAGTTCCCATTCACACTTGACTCCCACCACCCTAAAGATTCGAACCTTCCCATCTTCTGCACCACAACTGAAAATATTGCCACAAGATGCCACAGAGATAGAGTGTGCTAGTGCAGGGTTTAAGAGCTGACCAGGTGACTGTGGGCCCTCCATGTCTTCTGATTCATCCTCCTGTAAATTTGTAATCCAGAGTGGCCGGGCTTTCTGGAGGTTCCATAGCATCACCTTTAAATAAAGAAGGGCCAAGAGTCATATGGTTACAGAGTTTTCATCATTTGGCTCAACTACCATGTGTGGCAGCTTTTAATAAAACCATCCAAGTAGTCTGAGAATAATTAGTAGTACAAAAACAAAACCCAGTTACTACTATCCCAACATGTCCTGGTGCTAAAACTAGAATGTTAAAGGAAGTTGAGTAGAATTTACCAAAAAAATCTTGAGTAATTTTAAATTAAACCTCATTAACACAAAATTTTAAGCAGCTGCCAATTTAAGCCATTCTATTCTTCTCTCTTTAAGTAAAGCCCAAGATTATGCAATTTACTTAATCTATTGTAGTTACAAAAAAGAGGTTTATCAACTAAATAAAAATTAAATCTGGAATCTGCATCACACTACTTCAACCTGAAATGCTTTTTCTTTGCTTTCATGTACCCAAACCACCCATTCTAGGGATGTAGCTCAGGGCCCTTTCTTTCCAAAAAGGCTTCTCTCTCTACTGTGGCCTACTTCTGTCTTTGTGATAGCTGGTTCCCACAGTGCAGACTAGCCCACTCCAGCAGTGGATGTGCACTATTAGCTTCTCCAGGTCACTCATCTTTGCCACGGCCTAGTAAAATGCCGAGACACGTGCAGAAATCCAAACATGTCTGCTCACTAACAAGAGACCTTGAAGTCTGACCAGGCTTTTTCTTGCTCTCTTATCATTCTCTTGGACTTAAGTGGCTGAAATGGAAATTAAAATTAAAATCTGTTTAAAACAAATCCATAAAGAGTTGTGAATAGGTTGTACATTGTAACACCTAGTGATTTTATTCTCTTCCCACAGTGACCAGTTTGGAGAGGAAAACAGTCTAAACCCGAGAAGATTCAGTTTTATTTGATCATCTAGTATTACGCTGAATGGCGTCTCATATTTGAAATGGACAGTAGGGTACAAGCGATCTTATTTGGACGGTCAAAAGCACAGAAATGAAATGCTAAGATTAGCATCCCTGATGCTACTAAGTATTCTGTTTTCTAGTCACAGTGATTTTCTTACCATCAGTATGATTATTCCCATTAGCACCTGTTTTCAAAATAAAGAAATGAAAAGTATTCATGTAATCTAGATTTCTGGAGCTAAAGAGGTTGAACGAGCCCCAGAATTATTGCCCTGAGATAATTGTTAAACTGGAAAAATATCCCTTGAACTCTTCTTTAAGCCCAACAATAGTTCGTTTTAATTACCACAGTCTTCTCTGAGCACTGTGCTCTTCGAAAGAATTATCTATATGGGATTGAATGGGGAATGGTAACTCAGAAGGTTAGAGAAGGTTCTTAAGGCGTGATGAGTTCATTTTAGTCAGGGAGGATGGTTACACAACCTGACCAATTCGGCTGATGTCGGCGAAGTGTACATAACTGAGAATGTGGATTACATGCCTAAAGCAGTCCTGGGCAAGGTCATTAATACACAATAGTTACAAACCCAGAACCTTTCTTACCACACACTGATGACATGCTACCTGAATGTCTCTGGTGTCATAGAAGAAAACACACAGGCTTTGAAACCAGAGAGGCTGTGGCTAGAATCCCAATTTAGGGAGTGGCGTGGATATTTAATTTAAATCTCTGTTTCCTCATTCGTGAAAAGGGAAATTAGCCTAAAAACAAATACATGCACACTACTGGCATCTATTAGTAAGGGCTCAACAAACAGAAGTCATGACTACGCTCACCGCTGGGATTTATTCTCTCAAGAGGAAGCACATCTCGCACTGGGAAGACTATGCTTCTGGAAAGTTCTGTCTTTATCTTAAGCAAAATTCTGCTTCCCTGTGACATCTCCTCCTGTGTAGGCTGGCACATTCCAACTCCTTCCCTCATGAAAACCAAAACACCCCCAATTCCAGTTTCTAAGTATACATATTCTCCTGATGGCCTTTCTTCAGATGAGAGCGAACTTGCAGATGTTCCTGGATTCCCTTCCACCGGTGCACCCTAAAATGCTGAAGGCACACCACAGACCCAGCCCCTCCAACTGATGTGACAACACGGCTTGCAGAGGACGGTGACACTCTGCCTTCTGCGCTCCCTTTTGTGCATTTACATTGCTGTTCAGAACCAAGTACAATGAATGTTTTAGAAAGGTCTCAAAGAATAGAGAAAAGACAACTTTAGGAGTAATGATTATTTTGCAAATAAAATCTACTAGGTTTTGTCTGGCTAGCATTAAATGTGCATTAGAAGCAATGCTTATGGTTCATGGATCAGACATATTGGTAGAGGATAGACATTACAAAGATATATTTAGCCAGATCAGTAATTTGATTCTGTTAACAAGTCCCATTTAGCAATTAGCCAAGTACTCTCTGCAAATGCCTCACCTGCATATCCAGTCCACATGACACCAGGCTCTGAGGTCTTTGAGGCCGAAAAGCGACAGAGGAACAGATATTAGAATGTCTCCTCAAGGATCTACTAACTTTCTTATTTCCCAAGTCCAGGACTTTGATGGCCCCAGAGTCATCAGCAGAAGCCAGCAGGCTTTCCGTTTCATTCAGCGAAAGACAATTGATTTCTTCTTCATTTACGTGGAAACAGTCGAGGGAGCCTTTGAGGGATCTGACATCCAGTATGCTAATGGTTTCTCCATGTGAAGCATACAACTTGGTGGGACAGGTGTTGGAAAATACAACACTGGTAACATCATCAGCTCCTTGGAACTGTACGTGTCCTAATGGAGTCCCATCTTCACCCCAAGTCATGAGATCTCCACCTTCTGCACCAGAAGCCACAACCCCTTCTTTACTTGCATTCAGGCAGAGAATAGGAGAAGAATGTTCGCCTGTCCACTTGACTGCCATGACGGTCCAGAAGACTCTGGAAAGGAGGGGCAACATTATACTTTTGTGTTTTATATAAGAACTCAGTGGAAGGAATTTGTCAATGCGGTCATATTTAAATATTTTTAAAAGATATCTAGCAAGCTATGACAAAATAATAATTTGTAAATTATCAAGGGTTCATGAGGGAGGGGGGAGCGAGGAGGGAGGGGAAAAATGAGGAGCTAATGCCAGGGGCTTGGGTGGAGAACGGATGCTTTGAGAATGATGAGGACAATGAATGTACAAATGTGCTTTACACAATTGATGTATGTATGGATTGTGATGAGTTGTATGAGCTCCTAATAAAACGATTAAAAAATATATAAAAATACATTTAAAAAAAAGACATCTAAAGATCAAGTGTACAGAGGGTCTTCGAATAGAGCTGTGGCATGCTAGCTGGCACATGCATAAATGGACTTCCCTTGCCACTGGGGACACAAGCAAGCTGGGCCCTCCCGTCTTTAATGTGAAGCTCACAGGAATAAATGCTAACTATGAGCTATAGTCTACGGAAAAATTCCACTGTATTTTAATTCCAATTTCCATGAACTTTTTGAAGTCCACTCATGTATTTATATTAAGAAAAATATCTTTAAAAGACTGCGGTATTGCTATGTGATCAATTTTATCTGAATACCGTTTTATTTATTTATTTATTGAATATGTTTTTGAGTGAGCTCTGGGGTCACTCTGTTGGTCTGCCAGAGTCTCAAAATTGAATGTGGTGATGATTGTACAACTCTTCTTAATATGATTAAACTAAAAGTGGTGAAAATGTGAACCATATGCCAACGAAACTATTTTTAAAAAGTTACAAATAACTTTGTTTTAACCCCATTAGGGACCTTTAAGGTGCTGATCACATCTTTCCTAAATTGCAGTTTTAATTTTATCACCATGAATTAACTTTAAAGTCCAAAAATGTGCAGTGTGCACTCTATAGCATTAATATTTGCTGAGTTTTTTGTGCACACGGGTTTGGGATTCTTACTGGGATTCATATTTTCTCTAAAGCAAGGATGAGTAAGAGTTTCTGGTATTTCTATTTCTCCACCATATATTCACCTACAGAGATTTCAGTAGATATTAATTAACAAACAAAGTTTTAGTAGACTTCCTTCCTAATATAAATCTTTTTTGGAAAGTTCTAACTCAATTTATAGGTAAAGGGATTTAGTGCAAAAAGGGACTTTTATAAGCAGCAATACAATTCCAATACAATTTTCCATAATAGACCCAGTAGTAACTGTAGCTGTTAATCTCACAAAA
The DNA here is from genome assembly GCF_000313985.2 of Echinops telfairi. Taxonomy (NCBI): domain Eukaryota; kingdom Metazoa; phylum Chordata; class Mammalia; order Afrosoricida; family Tenrecidae; genus Echinops; species Echinops telfairi. The sequence continues at coordinate 5,763,035 of NW_022103914.1, forward strand.
TTCAAGGGCAGTTCTAGCTTAAACTCTCTGTAACTACTACTATACGACTCTTACGACTCCCTGTCATCAAGTAAATGCACTCACAACAACCCTATGGGACAGAGCAGATCCTTGTTGAGTTTCTGACTGTAACTGTTTATGGGAGTTGACACCACAGTCTTTCTCCCCAATGCAATATAACAGAAATTTACAAACAAACTAAACTTGTAATCTCTACAACACACAGGTAGTATTGAGTATATGTTATGAGTATAGATCACACTCATAGCTGGTCATAAAACATGCTAACAAGGAATTGGGAAGCCCCAGAAATCCATACACTCTGTGAGGCTCTTAGCGCTTAACATTCAGGATATTGATCAATGGTTAAACCAGAGCCTTTAAAATTATTTACTTAATTGATAACATTTATTATTGTTTGAAATACACCCAAAGACCTTCATCAAGAGTTTTTTTTTATCAGATTGCTGTTAGTAGCAGGGGAAAATGCAATTCAATCTGAGTTCAATCAAATCAATCTTTCAGAACATCTGGCTCTATTACTTAATCTACAATAGAACAACTAGATGGTACACAGCTACCATTACCAACTGTTCTGAAAGTGATCCTGGCAGAAGTTCTCAGAGTGAGAAACAAAAGGAGGAACAAGCTCAAAATCATTGAAAAGACTAGCTTAATGGTAGGATAGAGACTAGGGGAACCGTCCAAACTATGGCTCTTGGGTCACTCTGCAGTTAAGGAACTGAACTCACCCCTGTGACTCAATAATCAGCCAAACAATAGACAGGTCTATACGCCTCAGAATAATCAATCATTTGAGATCAAGGGAGCCAGATGTTCTGCCCAAGAACGAAGTTCAGAAGGGTTAGGAGAGGAGAACTGGAGGCAGGAAACCTAGGGAAGAGATAGGATGAGTGGTGGTGCAGGGAGGGGATTGTAATGAATGAGATGCAGAGAAGCGTGGGGGGATTGCTGAATGTAAAACTGATGATCTGCTCTATGAACTTTCTCTCAATTCATAATTGGCTAGAAGAAACAATCTTTCATAAATATGTTATTGGGACTGGAAAATCTACCATCTGCATATTCAGTATCAGGTCAACAAAGTGCCTCTTCTCATATGTAGATACCTTAAAGGAAGGTCAAGCACAGAAATTAATCATACCCTATTGTGAGTTTTAATTAGATAATAGATTCCTTCCAACACCTAATGAGATCACGGCGGGGTGGAGGAGAGGTGGGGTAATTTGGGAGCATTTTTAGAAAGGGTTCTTTCCAGTTTGAGGGCAGAGTGAGGGTACTGAACACAGGGGAGAGGAAGGTGACGAGTAAATACAAGATCTGTAGACAGAAATAGGAGATAAGGATAAAGGCAATCTTTTCCTCCTCTGAAATTCTACCTGGGTCACTTGGGAGGTAGTCTGCTGCTGAATGTCACCTTCATGACAGAACGGGAGTAGCACAGGAATAACCTCACCTTCAGAGGCTCCACTTCACCTATCTTGTAAACAACACAGTACAGGCTGACAGCTTTAATAGTTGAATGGTCTCTACTCTAACCACTTTGCTTCAGTCACATCTCCACTTAGCCACTTGTCCTCCTAATGAGTCCACCAGCTGCTCCTATAAAGATTTACTGTCTCTGAAATCCTATAGCGTTGCTGTGGGTCACAATGAACTCAATGTCAGCGTTTTGTTTCAGGTGTGTATGTGTCTTTAAAGCTGTTCATTGTGCCTGATCCTGTGACCTCTTCTCAGATGGACCAACTGTACTTATCCTTAAGATTAAAAAATAAGGCAAAACACCCATCAGTTTCTCCAAGAGAGAAAGATGAGGCTTTCTATTCCCATAAAGATTTAGTCTCTGAAACCCACAGGGGCAGTTCTCCTCTGTCCTAAAGGGTCACTATGTTTCAGAATCGACTTGATGGCAGTGAATAGAAGGAGGAGGAGGAGTCAGCATTACTACAATTGGTATAGTTCAAGGTTTCCCCAGATTTGAAGTTTCCATATGGTTAGTTCTGTGAAGTTGGATTGTACACAAAATAATTGGAAGAGCTGTGGCACTAACATTATGGAAACACGTCTCACAGGGGCATTTGACCTATTCTTAACTTCATGAGGGGGAGAATCACAAGGATGGCTTCTGTGAGGTGAAGGTCATCACCACCATCAGTTTTAGAACATTTTCTTCAATCCTGTACTCATTGTTATTAGCTCCCCATTTCCCTTTAACGCCCCCTGCCATACTCCCAAGGAACCATTAACCCAGTTACTGTCTCTACCAACTTTTTCTTTTTTAAACAATTCTGACACCAATGATTCCTCCCACTGCACTCTACTTCTCTGCTGAGGCCATACAGAACTCATATGCTTATGATCATAGGGTTTATTAGAAGGAGTCTTAGTGGCACTCTTGGGTAAGAACTGGACAGCTAACCACAAAGTCAAGAGTTCAAAGCCACCAGACACTCCGTGGGACAAAGAAAAGACTACCCGCTCCTGTATAGATTTACAGCCCTGGAAACCCTATATAGGGACAATGTAAGTTGGAATTGACTTAATAGCATTGGGTTTATTAGGGAAGTAACATGTGACAATTCTGGACCAGAAAAGGCACAGCCTATTTTCAGTCATATCTCTTCCTGGCCTTCAGCCTCTTGGCCCCTCAGGTCTATTGGGCTGACCCAGGCTCTGCCCTGCAACTGTTACCAAGCTCTTTAGCTCCAAAGATAAATGCCCACAAGCACCCCCTCTCCATCAGCAAAGATTCCTGTCCAAAGGTGTTCAACATTCTTGCTTTGCAGGTCAGGAAGCCCACAGTACTATCAACCTTTTGGTCACTGCTTCTCGCCCTCTCTAGTGTTAAACAGCTCTCTGTACCCTGGGCCTAGAAGGTTCTTGGTGAAGGGACTCTGGGTCCAAAGGACACACGCTGCCCCCATCTCTTCTTGGTGGTAGTGGTTCCCCCCTTTTTGTTTCTAGGGTGTCTCATTTCAAGCCCAGTGGGATGGCAAAATGGTACAATTCTCCAAAAGGGTTCCATGTATCTTATTTGAATTAACACTAAGCTGTCCAATACCTCAGTGGGCCACAAGCCCCATATGTGCATGCGTCTCCCCAAAGTTCTAGTGGTAAGACCATGGCTAAAAAGACCTCATAAACGTGATCCACTGCAAACATATAAGTAAGAATGAAAAGAATCTTGGGTTACTGAGCTTGGAGAATAAAAGACATTAAACAAGAAGGACCTAGTAATATTCAAACATCATATATCAGAGAATAGGAAAGGTAGTTGCTGAACTTGGAGAATTGTACCCTTTTGGAGAATTGTACCATTAAAAGATAGATTATATACAACAGAATGTTAGGAGTTTTTAATACATAATAGTTGTAAGACACTGTAGTTAACTACTAAGGTTGTCTATCAACCCCAGTATTATCATTTCTTAACCTCCTAGCATTGTTTGAGGAATTAAAACCGGCTTAAAGGTGTGTCTGGCTCACACTGTGGTCATTATTCTCTTACTAAGCACCCTTTAGAAACTTCCAGCAAAACCTTTCTGGCCACCTAATAAGAGTCAGCATCTCACAACACACGGAATTCAGGTACAGGAATGGGAAAGAGATAGGGAGGGGGAAGAGATAGCAATGACTGACCCATAGCCACACCCCCCCCTCCAGGGGGAAGAATAACAGAAGCCAGGGGGGAAGGGTGGCAGCGGTCGGTGTGAAATATGAAAATAATAATAACAATCTATCAAGGGGTCACAAGGGAGGGGGTAGGAGCTGATACCAAGGGCTCAATAGAAAGTAAATGTATAGAAAAGAAAAATGCCTACATATGTACAAATATGCCGGATACAATTGATATATGGATTGTAATACGAGTTGTAAGAGCCCCAATAAAATGATCTTTTAATAAAAAAATTTTTTTAAGATTCAGCATAATCAAATAATGGGGCAAATCTTTCCTTGTTATAAAACCATTTATAATCATGGCCTCCACAGCTTTCTCCCTATCGGAATATTTTAATGAACAAATACACACTGCCTTAACACATCTACAATGCGGTGGTCTGGGAATGAGTACATTTCATCCCAAACAATGTTCTAACCAGCACTTCATAGACACTGCAGGTTCTCAAAAGGTTGGGGGTTGAGCGGTGTGCAAAAGTGGCCACCGTATTTTCCGAATAGAAGCTGGGGCACGTAAGTATCGATAGTCCGAGAAATACGAGGGCTTGCCCAGGAAAAGACGGCCGAAGGTAAAGACGCCCCAACTTCAGGACGAAGGTGGCAGCCAGGACTCGGGTGGCAAGGAGAAATTCCAAGTGTTACGTCGGCGTCTGGTACAGGACCCAGACACAGGGAAACCTCGCTGGGAAAAAGAGAAAAAAAGCCGAAGACCGTTGAGCGAGGCCACGGAGCCAAGAAGCGGAAAAGGGACTGGAGGGCAGCCAGGGACCCACCAGCGGCAGACTCATACCTGCTCGGCGCGCTCCCCTCCTCGGCGCCTCGTGATGACCTCACTCCGGGACGCCCAATCCCAACAAGCGTAGGGCACGAGGCGCCCGGCCCAACAGTCACATCCGGGGCCAACGGGAAGCGCGCGGGAGCTGGGCGTGCGCCCTTGCTTCGTGCCCTCAGTCGGCATGGCGGCGCTACGGGCGCGCCGCGGGGCGGCCACG
>NW_022103914.1:5768146-5785574 GCF_000313985.2 Echinops telfairi
CTGTCCGAACTCCGGAGCTGCGCCCTGGTGTGCAAGCACTGGTACCGCTGCCTGCACGGCGATGAAAACAGCGAGGTGTGGCGGAGCCTGTGCGCCCGCAGCCTGGCCGAAGAGGCTCTGCGCACGGACATCCTCTGCAACCTGCCCAGCTACAAGGCCAAGGTGAGGGAGCCCCGACCACGGCGCTGTCCCCCGTCCCATCCTTGGCGCCGCCGCTCGCAGAGCTTCCCATCTAAAGCGTTTGAGTCAGTCTGCCCGGCTCTCCATCCCGCCGCCCCATGGCTCCTGCCTTACCTCATCCACTCCGCTGACCCCCTCCATCAACATCTCTTCGGATGGCGCTACACACTAGCACGGTTAAGTTCTCTTTCATGAGTGAGCCCCGCTTGTAGTCCACTCTTTTAAGGACCGGGCAGATTTCCCATCCCTGGCTTCCATTCTTCATTCTACTTTGAACCGCCCTTTCACCTTAAAAGACCGACCACTCCCATTGTTGCACCTTTTAATATGATCGGCCAGTTTTCCTTCCCGCCCTGCAAAGAGACGCTATAAAATGATTTCGGCATCTTTTCCTTTATCTGTAACCCTTTTTTTCTTTATTTTTCCCAAGCTCTCCTTAATCCCCTCCATTATGGTTCAGGTTTACAAACGAGTTCCCAGCGTCTTGCTAACTTCTAAGATACAGGCTTCATACATCTTTCGAGATACATCTTCCCATCGGTACCTCTTAATATCCTATTGCCTTGTCCCACTATTATTGGCTACGTCCTTGCCAACTTTTTATTTCACAACTCAGCAGTTCCCACCTGGATGGTGTGTCATTTCTTTTGCGTTTGCCAGCAAACATGCTGTTTCCAGCCCATCTCCTGGATTTGTGTGTTTATTCGTACACACAGTAAAGGTGTCAGACCGGGCAGTGTAAACAAAAGGCTCAGGCTCAGGCCCAATTGGTCCAATAACAGCTCTCCAGAATAGCAGTCACCAAGAGCATCGAGGAGAGGAAGAAGCCTATGATTTGAAATGTGGTAAACATACTTGTAAAAAATACATTAGTAACATTAAAGACCATGGGGGGAATCCCCCTTTAATGCCAGTGGGGAGAGGAGGGCAGGGTAAAAGTGTAAAAAATTTCATGTGAAGTAAGTGTAAAATGAGCTTTTTGGTAATAAAACAAGCTTCCTTTAATACAACAAAGAACATTGCCATTAACCCTCAAGTAGTGTTTATAGTAAGTGAAGTAACTTGCTGCTCGCTTAGGCCAGACAGTATCTGTACCACGTATATGCACAGTGGCTGTTAGATGTCATCTCTTCAGTGGAGTGCAGAAGATTGAAGGCTTGTCTTACTTTGCCTGTGGGTTTCGTGAAGCTTGTTGTCTGCAGAAATTTTTATAATTGATTATGTGTAATAAATAGTACGGTCGCATGACTCAGGATGCAAAATGACTCACAGAAAAATGTCTTCAACCATTGTCCTTTGGCTGCCTGGTTCTCCTTCTTGGAAGTATTCTGTGTTCACAATGCCATTTATAGGCAGCCCCCGGGTTATTAGTATTTGACATAGCACTACTTTGTGACATGCCCCCCCCCCAAATTCGTATTATTAATAGTACTATTGTATCATGTTAAGGATGTTTTAATGTATCTGGAAGTCTTTCTTTAATGCATAGAAATTTGCATTATATACTATATTTAAAAACTCAGTGATTAAATTGATGCTGACTTAAAGCAACCCTATAGAGTGAGTAGAACTGTCCCTCTTGGCTTCCAAGACTGACTCTATGGGAGTAGAAAGTCCAAGAGTAGCTGGCGGTTGTAAACTGCTGGCCTGGCAGTTAGCAGCCCAATGCATAACCACTGTGCCCACAGAGCTCCTTTTATACTCTATATACTAAACAAATAATTTGACTAACTGTACCAATTTGCATACAAATTTGCCAAAGTCAGCTATAGGAAGAGAACTCATTTGTGATTCCTAGATCCTCGGTTCCAGAGCGATTTTACAGTCCTGCAGTTTGGTGGGTTTGTTTATCACTCTTCCCACCACCACCCCACCACCTCCCGAAACAAGATGTATTTAATTGGGCAAATCTACTACACAAGACTTCTTTAAAGTGTTACAAAGGTAACACTTTGAGGACTAAGGCATGGTGACCCAAGAAATTGTGTTTCCAATTATTTAATTTCCATTAATCTATAACTTTTTATGGGAGCAGATCGCTAGCTATTTCTCCCTCGGAGCCACTGGCTCTTCCCGTAAGTCAGAGGCCTTTTTGCTCCCCGCTCCACTGGCCCAGCAGTGGGGAGAAGGGAGTCCAGTCTACGGGGAGGGGCCTCAGGGCCCAGGGCCTTCAGCGCTCATCAAAGCCCTTGAGTTAGCACCTGAGCACTTAACCATTGTGCCACCAGGGCTCCTCCAAATACTGTAGAAAAGCTAATGACATGCTGTGCTTGTTGCAGGGCATTTTAAATCTGAAGATTAGTAACAGTTCTACATGGTAACAATGGCTTCTTACTGTTAAGAATAAAAAACCAAGCAGTTACTGTCTGTTCACTTTTGAGTCATGGTGACCTCGTGGGTTACAGAGTAGAAAAGGGCTCCAAAGACTTTTCAAGGCTGTGGCCTTTCAGGAGCACTTGCCAGATCTTTTCCCTAAGGTGCCTCTGGGTAGAAACCTGTCAGGAGTAGTCAAGCACTTGACTCTTCCTTACGGTGAAACCCTGGCGGTTAAGTGGATTCCAACTCATAGCCACCCTGTAGGACAGGGTAGAACTGCCCCTGTGGGTTTCCAAAGAAGTAAAATCTCTTTTGGAAGCAGGCGGTCACATTTTCCTCCTCTGAAGCAGCTGGTAGGTTCGAGCTGCTAACTTTCCGGTTTACTGCCAAGCACTTCACCACTCCCCCACTAGGCCTCCTTTCAATTACTATTAGAAGGTGTAAAAATTATGCTAGTAGTTCAATGAGGTGAGAGCTGTAAAAGTTAGAGTTGAAAGGGAGAAGATTTGAATAATTGGAGAAGAGAAAATAACCCTGAACAGAAGTAGGACAAGAGAAAATTTGCACAGGCTTTGTATAAACCCAGACAAACCCACTGTCGTTGAGTTGTTTCGGATTCATCACACTCTCAGAGCTATCGGGTCTATTCCAGTTCACAATGACACTCTAAGACAGAGTAGAACTACCCCTGTGAGTTTCTGAGATTGTAATTCTGTACAGGAGTAGAGGCTTCTCTCTTGGGGGACTGATGGGCTTGAACTGCTGACCTCATGATTAGCAAGCCCACCAGGTAACTCACTACGCCACTACAGGTCCCTCCCAATCATGGGATTCTGTGACTCAGATTGATTTCTACTAACTAGAGTGATGCGTCCTAACTGTGGACTACTTCTCAGTCATTTGAACAAAGCAAAGAAGAATTTTAAAAAAACACGTATACACAAAGTTTTAAATTATTGAAATATAAGGAGTTGTCATGTATAGAGTAGCTGTTTAATACTGCCTTTATATTTAAAGCTCCTGCTATGACTGAAAGGTCAACTATTCTGCCCTGTCGGTGGCAGCTGCGCATATGACACTTTATAAATGCCGGTGGTGGTTGCAAGTAGATGTTATCTGAGGGGTGTGTGATTGGTAAGATGCGCATGATGCTGTGAGTGTATGAGTAACTCCCTAGCAAGGAGACTGGGAGCTCAGGTTGTTTGAGGTGAGTAAATTTTTCATGAACTGTAGAGCTGCTCTGGCTAAAGTTTCTATTTTACTTAAAATCTCATGCTTTGTGGTGACACATCACGAACACGAAAACTTCAGCATTCATTTTTTAAATAGGAAATATCAAACACAAAAGTAGAGAAAATTGTTTCCTGAGCCTCCCAATACCATAGACTTCAGCCCGCTTTAACAATGAGAACTTTGTGGCCCTTCCAGCTAAGTTCCATGTTTACCCCTTCACTGTCCCACTCCACCCCTGGGTTATTTCAGCAAAATGCCCAGACATCATAACATCCATAAACATTATACAGTAAGCTCTAAAGTATGAGGATTCTTGTTTATATCTTTGATGTTAGTATTTCTGTCAATTAATAAAGAAACAAGTTGGCGATTATTTTGAATGTTGCACTTTTTAATTATGATCACATCCCAATCTAAAACTTTAGTCATTGTTTTAAATAATTCATTGCATTATTTTAAAGTGTGCAACCTTATTCAAAAGCATAAAATTTGGATAGGCCTTAGTTATCTAGTGTTGCTATAACAGACATACAAGAGCTACATATATAACAGCCTTAACAAACAATCAGAAATGTGTTTTCCACAATTCAGGGGGCTAGATGCCCCTCTCAGAGTACCTTTTCCTGAGAGTTGGCTCGAGGGGTAAGGTTCTAGTCTCGTCGGACCTTCTGCTCCTGGGCAATCTGATTGTGACTGGGCATGTTTCTTCCCTATCTCTGCTTTCCTCAATTTAATCTCTGTTACAGTTCCAAAGGATTGATTTAAATCACACCCAATACTAATCCTGTCTTGTTAACATAGTCAAGATAATCCATTTCCCCCAGGAGTTACAGCCACCGGTATAGGGTTAGAAAGTGAAACACTATTTCAGTGGGGACTCAATTCAATCTGTAACAGGTACCTTTCAGAAATTAAGAAAAATCTTATGTCTTTGATCTGTTCTCATCTCTTCAGGTACGTGCTTTCCAACATGCCTTCAGCACTAATGACTGCTCCAGGAACGTCTACATTAAGAAGAATGGCTTTACTTTACATCGAAACCCCATTGCGCAAAGCACTGATGGTGCAAGGACCAAGATTGGCTTTAGTGAGGGCCGCCATGCCTGGGAAGTATGGTGGGAAGGCCCGCTGGGCACTGTGGCCGTGATTGGAATCGCCACTAAACGGGCCCCCATGCAGTGCCAGGGCTATGTGGCATTGTTGGGCAGTGACGACCAAAGCTGGGGCTGGAATCTGGTGGACAATAATCTACTACATAATGGGGAAGTCAATGGCAGTTTCCCACAGTGCAACAATGCACCAAAGTATCAGGTGAGAGACCAGGTATTTTCTTGGATGTGGGTCTTGGCCACATAACACCTGAATTCCTTTTAAATGTACACACTTTTATATAGCAGCTTTGTGTCTCTTTGTTATAACACTGTAACTGTGCTAGTAAGATCTTAGTACTGTATTTCACTATTGTTTGTTTCATAGTACAGTGAACCCTCGCCACTTCGCACTTCGACTTCCGCGGCTTCACTCTATCGCGTTTTTTGCGTAACAGCGCATGCTCTGTCATTACTGCCACTGATTGGCTCATACTGTACACGCTTCTGTCTGCATCGCTACGTATTGGAGCTACGTATCAGATGCATTTTTGCTTTTGTACAGTGTACTGTAATTGTTTGCGATTTTTAAGAAATTTTATCTAAGCCCTATGATGGCTCCTAAACGAGCTGCTTCTTCTAAGCCTTCTGACAATAAAAATAAGTGCCAGAGGAAGATGCTCACCATCCAGGAAAAGGTAAAACTTTTGGATATGATCAAAGATGGCAAGAAAATCGTGGAGGTTGCACGCCATTTCGACTTGAATGAGTCTTCCGTTTGCTCCATCCGTAAAGAGGAAAAAAACATCCGTGCTATGGCTACTTTCACTTTCAACAAGGAAGCAAAGCAAAAATATTTGATTTACAAATAAGGAATCCTACTTCGCGGAATTTCATTTATCACGGTAGGGTCTAGAACCGATTAACCGCGATAAACGAGGGTTCACTGTACGTGTTACTTCATTTCATAATGGATGCTAGCTTTTGCAGTTTCTATGTACTCTAAATCAGGGATTGATAAACATTGTGGAGGGCCAGTTAATAACTCTTTTAGACTTTGTAGGTATGTGGTCTGTCACAGTTATACCTATGTAGCACAAAGGCTGCCATAGACAGTGAATGATTCCCTGGCTGTGTTCCAGTTAAGTTTTATTTACAGACAGGAGACTAGATTTGACCCATGTGCTAAATGCCCACTGCAGACCCTCATCTTTCCTAAATCATGGCACATCCAAGGCTTTTATTCTGGAGACCACCCCCAACAATACTCGTGCATGTGTGCACACAAACTAACCCTTTGCTGCTAGAGAGTCAAATCCCCTGAAAGCTTCGATGATTTCTATAGTGTTAGGCAAGCTCAGGTACATGATTTTTTAAATTCTCTTTTTCATCTTAGCCTTAAGCCATATTGATTGGATTCTAAAGTCAATATAGTTCCTGTTTCTTAAAAAGTCATAATTATTAATGTAGATTCATCAGTGTAAGATAAAATTGATAAGAAACTGAAAGCTTTGCAGAGCTATAAATAACATATTTCAGAGCAATGTGTGCCTTGAAAGCTCTGGGCTCAGTAATGACTTGAAGTCAAGCGTACTAAAACAAAAAATAGCACACTCATGGCAATCGAGTTAATTCCTACTCATAGCGACCTATAGGACCAGGGTGGAACTGCCCTTGTGGGTTTCCAAGACTAAAACTTCATAGAAATGAAAGTCTTCTCTTCTGCAGGACGGCTGGTGGCTTTGCACTGCTGGCCTTGCGGTTAGCAGGCCCATGTATATGCACTCCGCCACCAGGACTCCTCGGACATACTGACGTAGAACTAAAAATAGGTCACATTGCCTGAGGTGTAAATGCCTGGAAAGATTATCCTGGTTATAGACTCCTTTACTCACTGCTTTTTCAGGCACTGCAAAGATCTTAGGGAGAAAAGTGACTGAATTGTTAAAAAAATCACTCAAGATAAAGTCCCATGACAAGTCTTGTTATAGTTATGTTATGGAAGTCCTTAACTATTTGTTTCTTAGAGAACACACTCTATGATTTCGATTATTTTAAGTTTATTAAAACTTGTTTTACTCCCAGCATAGTCTTTCTTGGTATTTCACGTGTGCTTGAAGAGATGTATTCTGTTACTGGATGGAATAGTCTCTAAATGACAATGAGGTCAAATTGGTAGAGAGTGTTCATGTATACACTTAATGTTTCTCTTTCTACCTGTTCTATCATTTACTGAGAGAAATATTGAAATCTAATTATAATTATTCATTTGTCTATATCTCCTTCCCGTTCTGTCAGTTTTTGCTTCATCTATTTTGGAGCTCTGATATTAGGTGCATAAAATTGTTATATCTCTCTCTACCTCAGTATTCTTTATTTTTTTAAATCATTTTATTGGGGGCTCATACAATTCTTATCACAATCCATACATACATCCATCGTGTCAAGCACATTTGTACATTTGTTGCCATTATCATTCTCAAAACATTTGCTTTCTACTTGAGCCCTTAATATCAGCTCCTCGCTTTCCCCCTCCCTCCCCCCTCCTTCATGAACCCTTGATAATTTATAAATTATTATTATTTTGTTATATCTTACACTGTCCGACGTCTCCCTTCACCCACTTTTCTAATGTCCATCCCCCAGGGTCATTAATTCTTATCATTATGAAATGTCTGTCCTTGTTTGTCTCTAGTAATACTCTTGGTCGTTAAGTCTATTTGATAGCAGTAACTACTCCAACTTTTTTGTGCTTATTATTATATGGAATATCTTTTCCATCCTTTACTTTTAGTCTGCTTTTGTATTGAAAGTGGACAGTGTTTTATTCAGTAATGCATGGGGTTGCTGTAAGTCAGAACCATTCGACACTTAACATCAACAGTGTAGACAAGATTGAGACAGTGTCTGCATGTTGCTTTTTATCCAATCCAGTGCCACAATATCTGGCTTTTGATTGTTTAGTGGTTCTCAGCCTTCCTAATGCCGCGATCCTTTAATATAGTTAATATGGTTGGTGACCCCCCAACCATAATATTATTTTTGTTGCTACTTCATAACTGTAATGTTTTGATTCTGGCGACCCCTGTGAAAGGGCCATTCAACTCCCAAATGGGTCGCGACCCACAGGTTGAGAACTTCTGGTTTAGTCTATTTATATTTAATAGTGTAATTGCTAGGTAATTTGGTCTTGTCCATGTTTCTGTGCCTCTGTAGCTACGTTTTCTCTTGGGGTTCTGTCAATCTTTATTTCTCCCTTTTATTTGCATTGGGTCATTTCTGTTGTTCCATCTTCACATTCACGGATTCTTTCCTTTGCCATTGAGTCCATCTAGTGGTTTTGGGTTATTTTATTTTGTAGCACTAGAATTTTCATTTGGATCTATTTTTATTTTTTATTTTAGAATCCCTGTCCACTCATTAATACTATATTTTTTTATTAAAATAATAAAAGGTACTTCGAAGGGCTTATTCTACCAAATTAAGCAACTAGGCCCACTTAGAGTCAGTTTCTATAACAATTTGGAGTCAGTATCTGTTGACAACTTTGCCCTCCCTGACTACAAGAAATATTTTCCGATTTATTTACATAGCTAATATATTTTTAAATTAAAAATTGGACACTGTAGATTCTGTAGTAGTGATTCTAGAGTATTTTGTTTGTATAAAAACTTGTATTTTTCTAAAGAGTATTGGTTTTGTCTTAGGCTGTCTTCTCTAGAGAAGCAAACCAGCAAAGCTTCTGTATGTTCATATATAAGAAGGTTTATCTCAAGGAAGTGGCTCACTCAATTGTAGAGGCAGGCAAGTTCCAAGTCCATGGGTCACATGTCAGGCTGGAGATTTCTTCTGACACACAGATACAGGGACCAATAAACTCAGGATTGATTGGCAGTTTAGATGGCCGCAGAGACATATGAATCCAAGGTCAGCAGGTAAGATGGCAGGCTGCTGACAACTCCCAGGATTGACGGGCTCCTGGCTCAAGTCCAAGAAACCAGAGATCCGATGACAAGCCATAGCCAGGATCCAGACCCAGCAAAAAGGAAGCAAGCACTGCCAAGATCTCTTCATAATCCCTTTCAATTGATTAACTGGTCATAGCAGATTTCACTATGGAAGTGATTCCATTATAATAGATCTCATCATTAGGGATGACTACATCTTAATTTGAGCACATAATCAGAAAAGCTTGCTTATATAAAGAAGAGTGTGGCATCAGGATTGAGGGAAGGCTTATTAACAACGTGCAATATGCAGATGACACAACTTTGCCTGCTGAAAGCATGGAGGACTTGAAACACTTGTTAATGAAGATGAAGGATTGCAGCCTTTAGTTTGGATTACAACTCAATGTAAGGAAGACCCACATCCTCACAAGTGGACCAATAAGTAACATCAGGGTAAACGACGAAAGGTTGAAGTTGTTAAGGATCTTGTCTTGCTTGGATCCACAGTCAATGCTCATGAAGCAACAGCCCAGGGATCAAACAATACATTGCAATGGGCAGATCTACTGCACAAGACTTCAAAAGCAAGGATGTTACTTTGAGGACTAAGGTGCATCTCACCCAAGCCATGACTTTTCCATTACTTCATACGCATGTGAGAGTTGTAGAATGAACAAGGAAGACTGAAGAAGAATCGATGCATTGACATTATGGTGCTGGAGAAGAATAACGAAATTACCATGGACTGCTAAAAGGACAAACCCATCTTGGAAGAAGTTATGGCCAGAGTGCTACTTAGAGGCAAGGATGGGGAGACTTTGTCTTACATACTTTGGGCATGTTAGGAAAGACTAGTCCCTGGAGAACGTCATGCTTGGTAAACTGGAGGGGCAGCGAAAAAGAGGCAGGCCCTCACGGAGATAGATTGATACTATGGTTGCAACAGTAGGCTCAAGCATGGAAACAATTGTGAGGATGGTGTGGGCCAGGCAGTGTCTCATTCTGTTGTTCATAGGGTCGCTAAGGGGCGGGACCAACTCAGTGGCAGCTAACAAGGACATCTTAACTGCCAAGTCGCTGAGAGTGCTGGGCCAGTCAAATTGACAGGCAACCTTAACTGTCCCAGTTCTCTTGTTTTAGTAGGCAGTTAACTTGCTTAGATTGAAATGATAAGTTCTGTTTGTCTCCCTCATGGTATGTAGTCTTTGCTCAGCGATTTTGGCTTCTAGTTGCTACTTTTCAGCCAGATCTCCCCTTTATACCTGTGTCCAATAAGGATTTTGACAGTTTTTTTCTCAGATTTTGAGCCTCTATGATAATTTTTTGTTGTTGTACCTCTGCTTTCCCCAAGTTTTGCCTGTAGACACCTAAAGCTAGTAAGAATTCAGCGTTCTGCCCCCATGTTTGTGTGTCTGCTGTGTGTTAGTCAGAGGCAGAGCAAACTGGCACGTCCTCTTAACCTTCTCTTCTGTCAAATAGGACAACTCTTAGAATTACTGTGAGAACTGAGTAGGGTGATACAAGTAGAGCACAGAACAAGGGCCGTACCAAATCTGACTTTCCATTTCTGTTGGGTTGTTGGTATTGTTGCTCATGCTGTGATAGCAGCAATGGCAGTGATTCTTAGGTCCATCAAATGGGATGTGGATCAATCTGTAATTTGAGGAAAGGAAGGGAAAAAGCAGATGTTGGCCATTGTTTGCCATCAGAATGCCACTGACAGAAAATAAATGACAACACCAGGGGTTATGATATGAATTGCAAAATTCTGTGCTTCAAATATGTAGCTAGCAAAGCCTTTTTAGATACCTGCCCAATGTGCTCATTTGGTTTATTCCTTCCCTTATTCCGTCTGGTGTTGGGGAAAATATTAAGTGTACCACTGACTGCCAGAGGAAGGAACAAATCTTTCTTAGGAAGAAGTGCTACCAGAAACTAACTAGGTTAAGAAGAGCAAGACTTCATCTCATCAGCTTTGGACGTGTTATCAGGAGGAACCTGTCCTTGGTAAAGGACATCATGCTTGGTAAAGTTGAGGGCCAGTTTTTTAAAAAAAATTTTAAAGGAAGATATTCAATGAGATGGATTGACACAGTGGCTCCCAAAATGGGAGTCTATCTAACAGTTTTGAGGCTGGTGCAGCACTGGGCAGGAGTGGTGTTTAGTTTTACTGTGCCAAAACGCGTGAGTCAGAATGCGGCAGAACACAAGCAGCGGCACCCACCACCACCAGTAGTTCTCCAGTTTGCCAAACAGGAAAATAACTGGGTATAATTTGCTTCCAGTTTAGTTTAGCAGTCATTGCTGCTGTTTTTATAACATGTTTCAAAGTAGTGAATCAGAAAAGACTACTTAGTAAGTTTAATATGCATCTTTAGGGTCTGCAGTCAGAATTGGCGATTCATGACTATATGTGTTCTGTATTGTATGTTGAAGTGCTTTTAAAATTTAAAGAATTAATAAGTGCTGTTTTATCATATAATTTGAGATATTTAGTTAGCCTTTTTTGGGTAAAATATACCAAATTTGAGATTTCAATGGTTGCCCTCTTTAAGAAAATCTTTCAAATAAAATAAATTAAATCTTGGGACTTTTAAGGGGAGGTATATACATGTAAGTATTAAATGTAGATTCTTTGTGAGTGTTAAGTTTAAAAACAACAACAAGAAACTACTAAGTAAGCATTCTTGATAAGAGTAATATATAGTCTTCTAGATGTTTCTTC
This sequence comes from Echinops telfairi, assembly GCF_000313985.2. NCBI lineage: Eukaryota > Metazoa > Chordata > Mammalia > Afrosoricida > Tenrecidae > Echinops > Echinops telfairi. The sequence goes on from NW_022103914.1 coordinate 5,779,639, forward strand.
CTGGCCAGAAACCTTCCCCTTTGATTTTTTTTTTCTAGACAATTGTAAGGACATATATATTCTTTTTTAGGACACATGTCACTAGTAGTATATAGTTGTACCCCTTTATCAGCAATTTTGCTTTTCACAATTTCAGTTACCTGTGGTCAAAAAGTATTTAAATTGTTCCCTTTTCTGAGAAGTGTGATGAAATCTTGTGCTGTCCTGCCCTGTCCCCGAGCCAGCTTCCTCCTCTGCTGGGGGTGAGCCTGGAAACAGGTGGTGAGAGATTGAGCTGCCCCCTGCCAATGAGTTCATGCTGCCCACACAGCCTCCTGGGTACCTGCCATATGTGTGGACAGCGGGAAGCATGGGATAGGTAGGGTTTGGTTTTGTCAACAGTTAGAGGGGGAGTACTGTAGTCAGTATTTTGATTGATACTATGTTTCTTGTAGTTATGCCCTTGGTGGGGTTTTTTTTAACATGCTTTTTTTTTTTTTTAGCCCAACAGTTTTATTGGCATATAATGCACATAGCATAGAATTCAATCATCACAATCCGTTTTAGAACATTTTCTTCATTTTTTTTACTCATTGTTACTAACTCCCTATTTCGCCCCAAACTCCTCTGCTGTACTCCCAAAAACCCATTAATCTAATGACAGCCCCTATAGATTTACCTATCCTAGATTTCATTACAGAAAAACATTAAAAATAAAAAACACTTCTAACCTGCTTTTGCTATCTATTTGCAGATAGGAGAAAGAATCCGAGTCATCTTGGACATGGAAGATAAGACTTTAGCTTTTGAACGTGGATATGAATTCCTGGGGGTTGCTTTTAGAGGACTTCCAAAGGCCTGTTTATACCCAGCAGTGTCTGCTGTGTATGGCAACACAGAAGTGACTTTGGTTTACCTTGGAAAACCTTTGGATGGATGACAGTAGCTCTGCTGGGCTGAAAGACTGAGTGGAAGAGAGATCTACTTGTACAAAGTAGGATCATGAAGCGACAGTGTCATACATGCATGTCCAAGAAACATCCTGAAAACACATGGAATTGTGAACTGGAGAAGCGACTCTACAGCAGTGATGATCTTCGTGTTTCCTCTCTACCAGGCCAGAAAAATCCTCAGGGTTGCAGTTGGTTGAGTGGGCAGTTGACTTACGCATGTTGCAACAGATTTTGTCTCTAAGTTAGCAATGTGTTATTTCCAACTTGTAAGGTGAGATTTCTTGAGATGCTGTCAAAGGGAAAAGATAAGGAAACAGGGAGATTTTGAAGTAGTGTGTTTATTAAGAAAGGGTGATCCCATTTTACAGCTGCCTGTTCTTTCTCCAGTCCCTTTTCCTAGCCAGCTTGGTTATTAGGAGAGTACGGAGCTGGTTAGGTTTTATTTAATATTTTTAATATATTGAGAAGCATGGTCTGCCTGACTGCACTTCTCTAACAGTGAGCTTATAAAGTTGTGCAGCTATTTTAAAAGTTGTATATACAATATGTGTGTAAAAAAAAAACTATATAAAAAAAAAGGACAAAGGGGTTGCTTTGTTCCGGTTCATTTTCTTAAAAACCACTACATGGTACAAAACTAAATAACATTTGGGGACAAAGGAAAGAGTTTTAAAAAGATGTATTGGCTCATTTTGTATTGCATTTGGCTTACAGTTTGCATAGCTATTACAGATTGTTTAGTTTCATTTTATTTTTTAACAATCAAAATAATAATAAAGATTCCGTCATCTCTTGGCTAATGGTTGAGAGAGGACAAATCTATTTCTAATCATGCATGTCAGTAAGGATGATCTACACATCATAGTTATTTGTTTAGCAATGTTTAGTAACATTACGATTATGTTTAGATCATCCTTTGAGCATCTGGTTTGATTTTTTTGGCCTGCTGAGAAGGGTTTCCTAACAACATAGACCATTGTCATTTGGTGGTAAAGGTCTCAAATAAGAAAACTATTTTTAGTCATTGACACTAGGAAATGACTTGAGTAGTTAATCCTTTTATTTTATAACTGTAATGCAGTAATACTATCAATTTTTTAAAATTCCATATTGTTTACATCATGCAACAATCTAAGCCTCAAACCCTTCCCTGGGGCTATCGAAATGTTTACTCGCCCACCTGCACCAGTGCCAGCCTGAACCCCAGTTAGGGGTGTTCTTCATCTTGCTCGCCTCCAGATAACTGCCCCAGGAGAGGAGACAGAACACCGCAGGCTAAAACTTCAGGTTGGCAGTCTTTTAAAGGTTTCGTCGTAGAAGAGCGTCACATTAGCTCCTGTTCTGAATGTTTAACTGAGAAATCTGCTATCCATCCCACACGAGTGGAGTGTCTGTTCTAGAAGGGAAGCAGACGTCTTTCTGTGTGAAAGTATACGTTGTATGTTTCAGATAACAGCTTTGTGATCAGAACTGACGAAGACAAGTGGAATTTTTGTACTTTTTTGGTTATTGCTCTATGTAGATTTTGTTTTAAATCTAATAAAGTTAGGGACAGCTAGCAGCCGGCTGGGTTCTTGGGTTGATCCTGGAGAGTAAAGATCAATTCTCCTGTAAAATGAGGAGTTTCAGCCACAGAACACAGGTACTGGTCGCTTGAAAGAGTTACAAGTATTTGTTATATATTTGGCATGTTGCTTAAAGGTGAAATTCGTTAAATGTATTAGAGAATGTAGCTGATACAGAAATTGGCTTTTCCTGGTGACAAAATAGCTCAATTGGGTAAAATTTAAATTTGGTTGAAGAAGACTGTTGGTTGAAGATGAAGATTGACCAGTTAGAAAACTCTTTGAGCAAGTACTTGTTTGTCTTTCAGGTTATGCTACTGCCAACTCCAAGAGCCTTTGCTGAGAGTTTGATACATAGCTTCTGTTTTGTCTTAGTAGTACACATTCATTTGCAGCAAAGCTTTGAAACTGCTGCCTGGGAAACAGAAACACAGGGTTATTGCATATCCAACCTAGAATGAGTAACTGCTTAAAAATCTAACAGGTCCTTTTTTTAGAGATTCAATTCTCTGATAATCCCCGTTACAAACTTTATAAAACAGAGGTTTACAGGGTGAGCATCAGGGGAGCCTTCCTTCTTCACCTGACAGAATAATTTATTACTAAAGACCAATACTAACTGTACAAAATGTTCAACTACAAGCGTGTTTGAGGAATTGGGATCTCTTCTTTTTCACTGGTGCTGGTATAATGTTTAGGTAGAAGACAGTTGCACTTGAAGATTGAGTGGAAACCACCACAGTCAGTGCTTCTAGACCTGGGCTTTCCTTGGGAGTCACATGTGTGTTGAAAAGGTATTGATGCTCCAGTTCTGTGCCCTGAGGTTTTGAGATGTTGGGGCATGACCTCTGGTCATCACAATTTTGAGAAATGTCCCTCAGTATGCTGCCAAGATTAAGAACCACGCATCCAAAATTTCCCTTAGGGTTTCTTATCTGCAAAATAGAAAAACATCCTTGCTTCCTCCCTTTATTACCTCACAGGATCCTGAGGGTAAAGGAGAACACAATGGGAGAGCTCCTGTGCTCTGGAGAGGCGTGCTATTGATAGACAATGAATTTCTGTTGTATTTTAGTTGAAAGTGTGACCTGGGGGGAAAATATGTGCTGAGGTTTGCCTGGTTGACATGGGAAACTGGGAGCATCCGTTCCGTGTGCTGACTTCAGTGAAGCATGCAGACCTGACTCTTCCTCCTGTGTTCTGCCATACTGGAGTTAGGCTGCTTGAATTACCTGGTTTTACGGAAGAAAGCAGAACTATTAAGGCTTGAAGTCTGTAATGGTCAGTGGCTCACAATTCATTAAAATTTTTCATACAAGGAATTCTGTGGTTAATCATTTCATAGTTGCCATTGTTTTTCTTGATCTTACTTTTGAATGGTAAGCCATTTCATGCCTCTCATTCTTGTTCAAATAAATTTAAGATTTGGTAAAGCCCGTTAAATAAGTTGGTTTTGCCAATTGAATGTTTCAAGGCTTGGCTTAATGATTTAGGCATCTTTCATCTTTAGATACAATTTGACTGAAGAAAGAAAGAGCTTAAAAATGAAACAGGGGGGGAAAAAAATGAAACAGGGTTCGAAATCATATAATAACCTGTTACATCCTATTTAGCTTCTAAGTAAGTTCCCAAGGTATTATTTATATAGACTAATATTTTATTTATCATCTTGCAAAAACACGTTCAAGAGAGAAACTTTTAAGGAGTCTTAAAGAATCGTGTTGAGAAGATCACTTTTCATCACTTGAGCCCACCACAATCAGGGACCACTTTGCAGCCTTTATTGGAAGAAACCGCACCAGTGCTCTCTTCATAGGGCATGCTGCAATATGTAGCCCTTCCTTTGAAATCCTCTAGCTATGTATCGTAGCTATGCTTCCCATACCATATTCATAGTTTGTTTAAAGGTCTTCTTGATTGATTATTTATTGGTATCTTTTTACCCCTAAGCATACCATAGGATGGTATCTCTGATGGATCCATCTTTGTGCCTCACATCATCAAAGTTCAAGGGGCAAATACAGAGCTAAGTAGGAAGAAAAACACTCCTGTGAAGTTACAAACTGTGCTAGCAGAAGACATAAAGGAAAAGTTCTCTTTCCTGTGCTATTCCCAGGGAAACGGAGGAAACGATAAGCTAGTGAGGACGAGATCTGTTTTACACATAGAACATGCTTGTGTAAATAACATGCACACATACCAGGGGGCTTCAGAAAGTTCATGGGAAATTTTCATTCCATTTTAGCACCACTGTTTTGAAGCGTCCTGGTCTAGCTTCCGCCGCACATACAGGAAAAGGAGTATTCGAAGCGGCAGACCATATGATGTGTGCACTATTTGCATAAAGGTATGGTCATGACTGAGCGCATTTCAGCCATTCCCCCTTGACGCATAAATACTGGTCAACTCTGGTTTTCAGTTCTTGGTGTGGATTTTATATTTGTTTTGAATTAAACTTAGAAATCTGTATTTTAATTATTTTGAAATTCTGTTGTTTTGCCTTAGTTTCTTAATAAAAAGTAAAATAAGCGTTAACCATGGAGATTGCTTCCATTTTTTTAAAATGAAGGTTTTTTGTACATTAGAAAAATTGGGGTCCTTTAGTACCTAAAGTAGTAGCAGTAGACCTGACCTGTGGATTCCATGGCTTTTGTTTTTTTTATGTTAATTTTTGCTTGACAGCCACTGACTGGTTTTTAAAAACTTGAATGGCTGGTCTACGAAAAAGATGCCAAATAGCTTAAAAACAGACCAGAGATGGAGGTGAACATGAGGAAGGGGCCGGGAGTCTTGACTCAGGAATCACTTACCTAGGAATGCTGGTAACTGTCGCCCTGAAACTGGCAGGGGATGGGCAGCTCTTGCAAGAGCGAGAATTGGAAAAAAAAAAAATAGGTGGAAATGGCGAGTGGGGAGAAGTGAAGACCTTGGGGCTCTTCAGCCGCTTTGCCTGGCATGGGAGTGGCCCTTCAGTCCAGTGCTTGGGGAGGCTGTCATCACAGCTAATGGCTCTTCCCACCACCAGGCTGCCCCCGCCGCCACCTCCACCACCAGAACTTTCTACACGACTTTTCATGGGACCCATGTTTCTTTTGTCTAGCATGGGATAGGGACAAGGAATACACTTTTCTTCTGATCCTCAAATGCCTCCACCCCCAGAGTACAGGTATTTGCCAAGAGCTTTAAGAGGCAGATATGCTACCCCTAAATTGGCTGAGCAAATGGCCCCACTGGCCGGGCACTTAAACAGAATCAGTTCATCATGTTGTTAAAAGTTACTGATTCAGCAATATGTTAAAACGTGCTTAACAAGTTTTAATTTTCTAAAGGGAAGAAAATCAAGTAGGTGTAAAATTTCCCTATGTATCTTTTTGTTGAGTGCAGATAGCAGGGACAGCTTTACCAGTCTGCTGTCCCAATTTCTATTTTTGGTTCCCTC
>NW_022103914.1:5785946-5800545 GCF_000313985.2 Echinops telfairi
TTTTGTTTCAAGACATGAAAACAAAAGTGAGGGGCCATTAAATCCTGTCCTCTCTGAAGAGAGTGGAGGATGAAATGGAAAAGGGGCTGGTTTTGCAGTCGTGGCTGCCTTCTGGTGAGGGACCCTGGTTGCCCAGCAGTGACGGGCATGGCTGCTAACAAGGTGGGTGGGTCGGTTGGCGGGTGGGACCTACCAGCTGCTCAGTGGAGAAATGAAATCTCCAGCCATGGGGACCTTGTGGGAGCAGTGCTCTGTCACAGGGTGGTCCTTGACAGCAGCAGGTTTGGCTTCTGGTTACTTCCCAAACAACACACTGTCATCATCACGTGGGGTCTGTAGGAAGACGCTATAGAACAAAGCAGAACTGCCCCTGTGGCTTTCCAAGATTAACTCTTCGGAAGGAGAGAGCCTCGTCATCCTCCCTTAGAATACATGGACGGTCTTCTGGTCAGACCTTCGTAGGATGGCAAATCGCTGGCCCCCAGTCCTTTCGTTATTAGAAAGGTTCTCTGAAGTAATTCATTAAAATGAGAATGTCCAAATTAACCTGATTAAAGGCACAATAGATGTGATTGTGGTGGTGGTTGTCAGGTGCTATTGAGTCGGTTCCGACCCATTGCGAGCCTTTGCACAACAGAATGAACGAAACACTGCACAGTCCTGCACCAGCCTTGCAATCGTTCCTGTGCCGGAGCCTGTCCCTGCAGCCACGGGGTCAATCCATCTTGGGGAGGGCATTCCTATTTTTCTCTCCCCCTCCACTTTACCACCATTTGTATGTCCGTTTGTCACACTGTTACAGTGTGGTGGCTTGTGTGCTGCCGTGCTGCTGGAAGCTATGTCACTGGTACTTCAAATACCAGCAGGGTCACCCAAAGTGAACCTGTTTCAGCGGAGCTTCCAGACTCAGAACAGACAACGAAGAAGGACGTGGCTCCTCCCTTCAAAGGTAAGAAACCTTGTGCACAGCTTCGAAACATACAGACATATATACCTATCTCTCATGCACTTCCTTCGAGTCAATGGTGACGCAAAGTGTCCCCCAGTGGGTTTCCAAGATTGCAACTGTTTACGGGAGTAGAAGGTTCGGTCTTTTTCCCAAGGAGCTGCTGGTAGTTTCCAACTGCCGACCATGCAGATTGGACCCCTGTGCATCACCCCCACGCCACCAGGGCCCCTGGTGGGCGTATGTACATAGAGATGATTGAAGGTAGCAAACAGTCACTTTTTCCAACCAATGTTAAAATGGTATTTCATTCACCTGGCCCTTTGTTGGTCACCTCCACATGGAAAGGAAGGGGGATTTAAGAAAGTGGCAGGTTGGGTGTGGAATAGGGAAGGCAGTTCCTAAACTGGGTGATATTTAAGCTGAATCGGAGAAGATGAGCAGAGATTAATGAGAATGGATCCATGATCCAGGCGTCTACGTTGGTCCAGTGTTTCTGGAAGCAGGGTGCATACTGGAGGAGATCTCCCCCTTGGGCAAACAGAAAGAAGAGCAATGTAGTTCATGAGCAAGTTGCCCAGGACAAGGATGAATAACCATTTTCTGAAACTCCCGTTGGCTACAAAAATTTTTGGAAGCAGCCAAATGCATCCACCCTTGCAAACCCAGCCTACTTGGAATCGGGCTCTTACCTGCTTCAGGAGCCACATTCAGCCTGCCGTGTCTGCTAGGGGACGATGGCTGAGCATAGCTTCTGACACTGTTCAAGATCTTGCCCATTTGGCTGTTAGTCATCCACTGAATATCTTAGAAAGTATGACAACATAGGAGTGGTAATGCATAATCCATTAGCATTCTCTGAACACTCGTTATGTACTCCCGCTCATGCTAGGTCGGAAGTGCACAGGGATGAGGAAGCAAAAACAAAATACCAACAAACCCATGGTCTCTTTGAAGTTGCTCACCAGATAGGGAGAAAGCACATGTGGCGCTAACTCACTGGTTTAACCTGCTTTCATGGACTTAGGTATGAGGTGCAGCGTGGAATAGGGAAGGCAGTTCCTCACAGGGTGATATTGAGGCTGAATCGGAGAAGATGAGCAGAGAGTAATGAGAATAGATCCATGATCCAGGCGTCTACGTTAGTGCAGTGTTTCTGGAGCAGGGTGCATACTGGAGGAGCGATAGGAAGGGACCTGAGGCTGTATCGACCGTCATTCTAAGAAGTTTGGGTTTATCCTATTGAAATGGTGTCCGCAGAAGCCTGGCATGATCCACTGTGTTTAAAATGATTTCTCCAACTGTCAATGATGGTCAATTAAACGGGAGGCCTCCATCAGGAGTCCAAGGTCAAACCTGGACGTACACAGTGTCTGCAAGGGAAGGAGGGGAGAAGAGGATGGATTTCAGAGACACCCCGGAAGATAAATGGACTATCAAGAGTGAGGCACCTTTTGGTGTTGACATTTGGGAGCATAATAGTACTAAGGCTGTCACTGGGTTATGGGACATCTGACTTAATAGGAATGTCTGACAACTTATACTTGGCCTTTAGGGTTACGTAAATTTGTCCTCACTTGGACTCAGTTAAACCAACACCTATTGCAGCAAATTGACCTTCATGTTGGGCAGTGTTGGGCTGCGATCCACAATTGTCGCCAGTTCGAAACCACCAGCTGCTCCTCAGAAGAAAGGCAGGGCTTTCTACTCACATAAAGAGTTACAGCCTCAGAAACTCACCAGGGCAGTTCTACCCTGTGTTATAGAATCCTTGAGTCAGAATGGACTCAATGGCAGTGAGTTTTTTTAGTTTGGTGTGTGTGTGTGTGTGTGTGTGTGTGTGTGTGTGTGTGTGTGTGAGAGAGAGAGAAAGATTTTAAGAACGGTAGAGGCAACTCAAAGAGGCCCAAAGAGAGAGAGAGAGAAAGATTTTAAGAATGGTAGAGGCAACTCAAAGAGGCCCAAAGGCAGATATGCAACTGGACATCCTGAGGCCCTTGGCCGAGGTGATGGGAAAACATTGGGAGGCTGGAAGGACCACCTCTCCTTTGTCCCTTAGTCAATGGTTTGTTCTCTCCCTAAAACGTTCTCATCTACAAAGTTGACACTGTGGGAAAAGGTCATGTCCTTCACTCAAGAGATCAACTCAGGGTGAGATTGGAGTTTTGTAGTCCAACATTAAATTCCCAAGGTAGGGATCCCAAATCCCACTGCTAGGCCTATTAGCTAGGATCAGGGGAGAGGGGGGAAGAGAGGAGGAGCTAGAAGGCCGCTGGGGGTCCTAGCCCTGTATCTCTATGGCTGGGCAAGGAGGGAAGGGGTGGTCAAAGAGGAGCAAGGCTGGGCACTGCGCCAAGACACAAGCAGACACGCTTTCATTTCAAAGCTTGGTCGTATGAGACTAGCTCATTTGGGGAATCTGAGGGGCCGAAAGGGATGAGGAGAAGACACTGATGGGTCAGCGAGCAAGGCTACCCCACAGAGTGAGAGAGCGTCAAAGCGAGACGGTCCCCTGGAGTGAAGCCGATCCGCTGTCTCAATTCCAGAGCCTGGGAGGCCACAGACACTGCCTGAGCCGTGTGCGTGCATGTGTGCGTGTGTGTGTGTGTGTGTGTGTGTGTGTGTGTGTGTGTGCGTGCGCTGCACTGCAACGTGCCCGCCAGGAGCTGGTTTGTAAAACGCTCAAAAATATATATAAAAATTCTGGATTCTTCCTTCTTTAATAAAGAAACTACGGAATGAGTCCCTGGGTGGGGCAAATGGTTTCCATGCCCCTCACAGGCCAGAGGGACCTTGGAAGAAAGGCCTGGCGATCTATCTGCTTTTCGGTGGCATTTGGCTCTCTTGGTGGGAGAGACAGTGGCAGCCGGTTTCGCTGGCTTTGATGGTTTCGGGAAGCGCGCACTGACTGCTCCTCGGGAGCGCTGCAAACGAGGGACTTGCATGTCGAATCGCTTGTGCTTTTCTTGTGGGCAATAGGTTCACATCTTCTCGCCGACTCCTTTCCCCGATGACCCTGGGGCTTCACGTTGGTAGCTCTTGGGGTGAGTTAAGGGTCACAGTCCAGAGGGTATCATGGGAGTGAGGTGAACCGAAGACACATTTTAGGGGAAGGACAGGAAAATAGTGATATTAAATCCAACCAACCGAACTATGCCTGCTTCTCCAGCGGTGGAACTTGGAGCTATGGGTGTCAGCCTTCCGTTTTAACCAGCTGCTGCAGAATCCACTCTAACTCAGGTGAACTCGGTGTGGCAGAGTAGTACTATGCACCACAGGGCTTCCCGTGGCAACTTTCAGGGGCAAATTTCCAGGCCTTTCTTCTAAGGTCCCTGAGTGGACCCGAGGTGCCAGCCCTTTTGTTCCCAGCCGAGTGCACACTCCATTGTGGACTCCGGGGCTCAGGGAAAGCTTCCCTCCTTGCCCTCGTCTAAGTGTGTACCCCGATTTCGTGACCAGGGCCTCTTACACCCAAGTCCCTATCTTAGAGACCCCTAGGAGGGGTTAAAGGCCTTCCCTCTGATCAGGTATCAGGCATCAAAGAACAAAAAAATCATACTGTAAATGAGGTTGAGTGCAAAGTGGAGACCCAAAGCCCATCTGTAGGCAACTGGACATCCCCTTACAGAAGGGTCACGGGGAGGAGACAAGCCAGTCAGGGTGCAGGGTATCAATGATGAAACATACAACTTCCTCTAGTTCTCAAATGCTTCCTTCCCCCACTATCATGATCTCAATTCTACCTTACAAATCGGGCTAGACCAGAGGATGTAGATCAGTACAGATAGGAACTGGAAACACAGGGAATCCAGGGTAGATGATCCCTACAGGACCAGTGGTGAGAGTGGCGATACCGGGAGGGTGGAGGGAGGGTGGAGTGGAAAGGGGGAACCCATTATAAGCATCTACATATAACCTCCTCCCTGGGGGATGGACAACAGAAAAGTGGGTGAAGGGAGACGCCAGACAGTGTAAGATATGACAAAATGTATAAATTATCAAGGGTTCCTGAGGGAGGGGGGAGCGGGGAGGGAGGGGGAAAATGAGGAGCTGATATCAAGGGCTCAAGTAGAAAGAAAACCTTTTGAGAACGATGATGGCAACAACTGCACAGATGTGTTTGACACATGGATGTAGGTATAGATTGTGATAAGAGCTGTACGAACCCCCAATGAAATATTTTTTGTTTAAAAAGGGCTTCGCTCCTGTGAGGATGCAGAGACCCAAAGACCCAAGGTACTGCAGGGCCTGCCCACTGCAGGCCTCTTCCAGGACCTTCAGGAGGTTCAAAATTCACGACTGAGGCTAAAATAAAAAATAAAAAAAAATCTCTTCTTTGCTCAGAATCATGACTAGCAGCAAAAACTAAAACACGAAGAGCTTCCCATGCAGATTATTTGCAAACAGCTCTGATTGTCCTTCCTTTTCCTGCGATTTACTGAACCCCCCTCCCCAGACAGCACCCCCAGTGCCCGGGCAGGGTTGCTGCTCCCCAGGGCTTCATAGAGGCTGTGCTTAACCTTTCAGATAAATAAACAAGACAATGTGCCACCCACCGCCATTCTCTCACTTATTTCTCACAACATCTCAACGGGCTTCTCATTATCTAAAGGTGCAGACACACAATAGTTACTAATGCCACACAACTTTCAGAATCTCCATTTGCATGACTAAAGAGTCTGGTCACTTTTCCCTCAGGGGCAGGGGAGCATGTCAACATATAACCATCTTCTAGCTAGAGTGCTCCCTGAGGGGAAGACACAAGTAGTTGTGGAAGCGGCTGGCTAGCCTGGGGAGTCAGTGGCCAAGGAGACATCTGGGAACAAGACACACCACCTCCCTCAAAGCACACACTCAGGGGCCCAGACTAGCTTCTATCTCCTTCCGTTCTCAACTCCATGAGCTGTGAGACAAATATTGCATGGGACACCCTCATACTACATGTTCATTGGACAGCTTATATTGCTATTTGCTCAACATGGCCTAGTTCTGACCAGCAGTAGCTTTTGCCTTTCATAGACCTGGGTGCTCCCCTGCAGCACCCGACAGCAGCCTGGCTCTGGGCTCCTTCCTTATCTGCTACTGTACACGCCCAGGCTGCGCTGAGTCTGCCGCTGCTGCTGTTGTTGCTGCCAAGAAAAAGGTTTCAGCATATGATCTAGATCTGCTTCCTCTGACAGCATCTCCCTGGCACCATACTGGCAGGCTGGCACTGTAGGCTGAGCCTGAAGGTAGAAATTGGCAGAACTGCATCTCAAAGGAAATAGCCTAAGAAGGGAAAACGTTGAAACAGCAAAAGTCTGTGGCCTAAGCACAAAGCACAGAGCGGGAAAAGGCACCCTGCACGTTGCAGGCTGGAGAAACAGACCTTTTTAGCTACTTGATCCTTTCCTCTGCTAGAACTTCAGGTCCCTCTCTCTCTTCTCCCCTACCATGAGCACCACCAGACAAAGAAGCCGGGCCTTCAAGGGTCTCATGGCCCAGCAAGGATGTGAAAGCCTGTCTAAGTAGCCTGACCACTCAATGCCATCCAGTCGATTCTGACTCATAGTGATCCTCTTGGACAGGGTAGATCTGCCCCTGTGGATTTTCAAGACTGTAAATCTCTTTGGGAGCCGAAAGCCCCATCTTTCTTAAGTGCTTGCGCTTACTCACTGCCTTCGAGTTGATTCAGACTCATAGCAAGCCTGTAGGACAAAGTAGAAGTGCCCCTTTAGGTTTTTGAGACTGTAACTCTCTACAGGAGTAGAAAGCCTTGTCTTTCTCCCAAGGCGTAGCTGGTGGTTTCGAATTGCCAACCTTGTGGTTATCAGCCCAATGCATAACCACTACACCACCAGGGTTCCTGACTAGTCTCAGAGTATTGAGTAGAATAGTTGACAGCTACAGAAATGCAGAGCGTATACTGCGGGGCTTCAGAAGAAAAGGAGTGTTTGTGAAGGAGGGAGGGGCTTAATCCAAGTAATTTCCTGGAGGGGTGTCACTGGAGAACAACTTCAAAGGGTCACTATTATTGTTAGTCATTGTCAAATTGGCTCCCACTCCTGGTGACAGTCTGTCTAACAGGGCGAACCATGGGCTGGTTTGAGTCAATTGTTTCTCAGCCATTGCACCCATCCAGCTCATCGAGGTCTCCCTCGCCTTCACTAACCCTCCACGGTACCAATCATGCTGCCTTTGCTAGCACTGAGGCGCCCGGGTGACATACTGGTTTCGAGTTGGGCAGCGGTCTGCAAGGTCAGCAGTTCACAGCCACTAGCCGCTCCTCGGGAGCAAGACGGGGCTTCCTACTCCTGCCAGCAATTGCAAGGTGGCAAAGGTACAGGGGCAGTTCTATCCTGCCCTCTAGGCCATTAGGAGGGGCATCGGCCGATGGTAGTGAGGCTGGTTTGTGTGGTTTGTTTTCTAGCACTTAGATTTTCTGGACACCGTGTCCAAGGTAGGACGCATTTAGACATATACCAAGTTGCCAGAGAAAAATGTGTTGGATAAAAATTCACTCACGGCAATGTACTAATTCAGCAACTGCTCCGAACCTTTGTTCCTCAGAGCTGTTCATGGCGTTTGCAGCAAGTCGTTCAGCACCAAGGCGTCCAAACGGTCCTTTTATTTTGTTCTTCCGTTCCAGGCGATGTTCAGGTTCCGAAGGTCCCAAATGTTACCAGCCTGATTTCTTCCACCAATTTTCAATCCATGTCCTGCTTCCCAGGAATTCTGTGACTGCTCTGGCTCCATCCCACCCCCTCTGCCCTTTTGTCGATGCGTGCTGGAAGCTTTCTCTGCCGTGTCAGTCATAACTGGTTCTGTTTGTGTTCAGGAATTCTGATCTCTTCTAAATCCATAGGAGCAGTCAAGGAGATGACAACAAACCCGTGTGACCGCTGTCCACCTTGAGCGTCTCTTCATACTGGCCCTGTTGGCATCAGGTCATTTCTGCCCAGAAAGGAAACATCACTGATACAGCCGCAGGCCCGCTACCCTGCTTCTGATTGGATTCCTTGTCCTTCCTCTCCAGAAGTTGATACTTGCCAGCTCCCCACCCCCACCCCTGTTTTGTTTTTATGCTTGTCTATGTATATAGTACTCCAAAAAGAGTTGGCCCTGTTTGTCACATTTCCTCACTTGTATACGGATGTCTTCCTGCAAGACTCTGTTCTTGGGACTGATCCACAGTTTTGCAAAGATGTGTTAATTCATTTCCACCACCCCCAGGTCTAGCAGACTCAAAGTCCATGTTTCTGTTTGTTCTTTTACATGGTGGTAAAACCATGAGTTGCCAATTCAACAATCTGTACACGAATGAGTCAGTGACATAGACCCTGGTGTCTCTGTGGAGCGGCCAGTACCACCATCTTTCTCTGAATGAGTCTGCGACCCCTAACATGACTCACTGTCCGCTCAGCAGGGGATCCCCTGTTCTCCCTTCCTGCCAGCCTGGTAACCACTAAAAATCTTCGGTTTCTATATTCGGCTTACTTAATCTAAGCGTGACCCTACAATATCTGTCCGTTGATGACTGGCTTACTTCACCCAGGATGCTGTCCTCCAGGCTCATCCATGTTGAGACATGCACCAGAGCCCATTTGTCTGGATAGCTGCCTAGTAAACCATCCATAATGTTGTCAGTGGTCAATCCCTCTGAAGTCGAAAGCCTAATCTTCCTTCGGAGTCTGTTCTCAGTCTGGAAACTTTGCTGAACCCTGTTCACTCTGGGTGAGCCTGCTAGTATTTGAAATCCTAGTGGCATAACTTCCAGTATCACAGCAATACCACGCCACCAGAATATGACCAACTGACATAACAATGATTGTGCGGATGCTGTTCTGCTATACAGAGTCATATGAGTGGGACTCAACTCAACGGCACCCAACAACAACAACAACAGTAGTCCATTGTGTGTGTTCCACATGTTGTTTACCCGTTTAGCTCATCTGGTGATGGGCATTTCGGTGGTTGCTACCTTTTGGCTGTTGTGATAGTGCTGCAGTGAATTGGTGCACAGTTTTCTGTTTGAAATGTTACTTCATCTTTCATGGTCTAGATCAAAGTTTATCACCATATACAATCTAGTCTTCTGTTGATGGACAGTTAGGCTGTTTTTCAGCTTTTGTTATTAAAAACAATATAGGAATGAATTTTGTGCATAGATACTATACCACCAGGTATAGTCCTATATCTCCACTATATATATAATACCCACCACCATTGAGTAGATGGCAACTATAGCAGCCCTATAGGACAGAGTAGAGCTGCTCTGAGACTATAGATCTGTATGGGAATAGACGGCCTCATTTTTCTCCCATGGAGTGGCTGGTGGGTTTGAACAGCCAGTCTAGCAGTTAGCAGCCCACTGTACCACCAGGGCTCCTTATATATGCCATTGTCCCACAATAATATATTACTGGAAGTGCCCATCCTAGATCATAGTTTCTGCATATTTTCACTTTCACTCCAAAAACCTATTGCCATCGAGCCCATTCTGACTCATAATAACCTTATTTAAAAAAAAGCCAAACCAAACTCAGTGCTATCACCAACTCAAAGCGACCCCAGAAGACCCCCCATGACTTTCCAAGACTGCTTACAGGAGTAGAAAGCCCAGTCTTTCTCCCTTAGAGTAGCTGGTGGTTTCAAACTGCTGGCCTTTAGGATCACAGTGAAAAGAAACCCCAGCCCATGCACAGTTACTTCCCATCTTCCCTTGCCCAGAGGCTGTAGCAACTACTCACCTACTTTCTTTTTCCAAAGCTTTGCCTGTTGGGGGCATTTTATATGAATGGAATGATATAATATTGTGAACTTTTGAGTTTGCTTTTGTGAACTTCTTTTACTGAGCACAATGTTTTCAAGGTTCATGCATTTGTAGCTGGGATTAGTACTTCATTTCTTTATACCACTGGGTATATCACATTTTGTTTATGCATTTGTCAGTTGCATGGTTTAGTGAACATACTAGAAACCATTGATTGCACCATTTATAATGGCTAACTTCATGACTGATATCGGCATTATCTCAGAAACGCTATTTAGGGTTGATATGAGCCGGAATCCACCTGGTGGTGGTGTGTTTGTTATGAAGACTATTGTTATAATAACTATCGTATTGGGTGTAAAATGGTATTTCCTTGTGGTTTTGAACATTTTGCCATGTATTTGTTGATTATTTGCCTATCTTCTTTGGAGATATGTCTATATTAATCCATTGCCTATTTAAAAATTGGATTATTTATTTTTTGTTGAGAGGTCCTTTTGAAGTACAATTTCCCCCCAAATTTGGATGAAATTTAATTTATCTATTTCTAATGACATTTCGACTTTTAGTGTCCAAACTAAGAGACCATCACCTGATCCAAAATCACAAAGATTTACTGCTGTGTTTTCTTCTAAGGGTTTTACAGTATTCACTCTTAGATTTCTTAGCGTTATGTCTAATAGTTCCTTAGAATTAATTTTTTGTTTATGGTCTGAATTAGAAACCAAGGTACACTGTGGCATAATGGGTTCAGACACCTGCTTACTAAACTCAAGGTCAGCGGTTCAAACCCACTAACTGCTTTGCTGGAGAAATATGAGGCTATTTGCTTCTATAAAGATTCATAGCCTCAGAAACCTAATGGAGTAGTTCTACTCTGTCCTAGAGAGTTACTATGAGTTGGAATTGACTCAATGGCCCCGGGCTTTTAATTATAAGCCAGATGTTTCAGGCATTTCCTGAAAAGATTTGTTTGTGTGTTTGCCTATATTGTAAAATGTTGATTTTTTTTTTTAACCTGTTCTTTAGCTACCCCTCCTTTCCAGACTCTGCTATGGTAAGACGCCATCCTCCAGAGGAATCCCTCTGCCCGAGGCCCACAGTGTGCTCCCAGCAGGGGGCAGCAGTGGAACACCGCAGTGACTCAGGGCAAGGGCAAGGGCAAGGTGGGGTGCCCAGGGTGCAGTGTGAAGAGGAGCTTGCAGGAGGAGACTCAGAGAGCCGAAAAAGTTGACTAGTTCCTCAGTCCCACTGCAGGGTTAAACCCACACCTTGTGGTGGGCTGAGCCACAAAGATCATGCTTTCTGGGAGGCTGATGTCCTCTGGAGGACAGTGCACCCAACGGACATTTAAGTTTCTGGTCTGTGCTTTTCCAATTTCCTTGACCATGAACATCCTAGTCCCTCTCCCTCTCTTCTTCCCTTTGATACTTTCCTGACTTACCCACTGCCATGATCATTCCGGGTCATCATCTCCATTGACACCCAGCCACTCTAGAAATAAGGCAGAAGGTGAAAAAGGGCTCAAGCTGGCTGGTCCCTCTGGCCCCGCCCCTACCTCCGAGGCCCCAGTTCTCCTCCACGAGGTGTGCACCTGAAAGGCAAGGGCCTCTCACAATCCCTTCCCAAACGAGGAGCTTCAAAAAGCCCATGGGAAAATAGAATGGAAAGATCATAGATGTTGCCAAGGGCTTTCCAAAGCCACTTGGTTCTTGCACTCGTCATTCACCTGCTGAATCCTCTGTCCCTTGAGATGCAAAACTGGGCCCCAACCTGTGATCTGGCCTGTGGCTTTGCCTACACATGCTATTTGGGGAAGGAAGCCATGAAGACAGAACATGTGTGGTTGGGAATCAAATTACAGTGGTCAGGAACCATTTTATAAAGATCCCCAAAGAATATGATTTTAGTACCTTCCTCATTCCATTCGTCTGTCAGCTTGTCGTACTGTGGTGAATTGTGTATTGTTGTGATGCAGGAAGCGACGTCACTGATGCCAGCAGTACAAACCCCCCCCCCAATTTTGATGAAATTTAATTTATCAATTTCTTTTTTTGTTTGCGGAACTTTTATTGTGCTTAATTTATCAATTTCTAATGTCACTTCGACTTCTAGTGTCCAAACTAAGAGATCATCCACCTGATCCAAAATCACAGATTTACTGCTGTGTTTTCTTCTAAGAGTTTTATAGTTTTCACTCTTAGATTTCTTAGTGTTAGGTCTATAGTTCCTTAGAATTAATTTTTGTTTATGGTCTGAATTAGAAACCAAGGTATTATAATGAAATGTGCAAAGACCTGGGGTTAGAAAGCCAAAAAAGGAAGAATATGCTCAACATATCTCAAGCTGAAAGAAATGGGAGGGGGGAAATTAAGTCTCAAGTTTAAACATGGAAGGCTTCTATGGACAAAATAGTGAATGATGCAGGAAGCAACAAAACAAGATGAAAGGAATACACAGAGTCACTATACCCAAAACAATGGGTTTACTTTTAACCGTTTTGAGAGGTAGCATATGATCGAGAACTGATGGTCTTGAAGGAAGAAGCAGAAGCCGCACTGCAGGCACTGGCAGAAACACAAGGCTCCAGGAATCCACCAATTGAAACGTTTTAACAAGTGATGAAGCACAGGAAACACTCACTAGTCTGTCCCAAGAAATCTGGAAGCCAGTTACCTGGCCAACCAACTGGAAGAGATCCAAATCTGTACCCGTTCCAAAGAAAGGTGATCTAACAGAATATGGAAATTATTGAACAATATCGTTTGTACCACATGCAAATGAAAATTTGCTGAAGATAATTCAAAAACAGTTGCAGCTCTGCCTTGACAGAGAGCTGCCAGAGATTTCAGCCAGATTCAGAAGAGGACGTGAAATGAGGGCTACCTACCACCCCTGGCATCAGAGGGGTCTTGGCTGAAAGCAGAGAACAACAGAAAGCCGTTTGTTTGTGTTTCATTGGTTATGCAAAGGCATTCAAATAACCATCAATAACATTGCAAAGAAGGGGAATTTTACAACGCTTAATTGTGCTCATGCAGATCCATGTACAGACATGGATCAAGAGATAGTGTTTAGAACAGAGCAAGGAAACAGTGCATGGCTTAAGATCAGAAAAGGTGTGCATCTGACTTGTGTCCTTTCACCATACTTATTCAATCTAAATGCTGAACAAATTATTAAAGAAGCTGGACTCTATGATGAGGAGTGGAGAAGGATTTATGAACAGGCTGTGATGTGCTGACACCACCTTGCCTGGCACTTGCTGATGAAGATCAAGGATTGCAGCCTTCAGGATGAATTCCAACGCCATGTAACGAAAGCCAAAATCCTCACAACTGGACCAATCCAAAACACCATGCTCAATGAAAAGATTGACGTTGTCAAGAACGTCAGTCTACTTAGATCCCTATCAATGCCCATGGAAGCAGAAGAAAGAAATCAAATTATGTCCTGTGTTAGGAAAATCTGAGGCACAAGATCTCTTGAAAGCACTGAAGACTGACCACGTGTCCTGGCAGTCTAAGGTAAACCTGACCCATGCCAGGGTATTTTCACCACTTCACATGCATGTGACGGCTGGACGATGAATCAGGAAGACTAAAGAAGAAGTTATGAGTCTTACTTCTGGCATTGGTGAAGAATCTCGAAAGTACCACGAACTGCTAGAAAACCAGCAACTCCGTCTTGAAAGAAGTACAAACCAAATGATCCTTAGAAGTGAGCATGCCAAGGCTTCGCCTCACATACTTTGAACATGTGATCAGGAGAGGCTTGGCTCTGGGAAAGGACATCATGTTTGGTAAAGTGGAGGGTCAGCGGAAAAGAGGAAGACACGGTAGCCACAACAATGGGCTCCAACATAACAATTGTGAGGATGGCGCTGGACCAAGCGGTGTTTCGTCACCATGAGTCAGAGCTGATAGTACGATACCTAACAATAACAACTCTTCTCACGACTCCCCCCTAAATCCACTCTTACAATCACCTGAGGGGAACACAGTGAGAAAGGTACTAGGTTCATATGCTTTTGAGACCTCAATAAAAATCAGTGTGGCAAAGTAAAAACCACATGCGACCACCATCCGGAGCCGGACGGGGGGACGAGGCAATGGGCCACAGGGTGGTTATTACCTCCTTGGGGCTTAGAGCTAGTCCCTTATCTTCTGTGAGCTTGTTTTCTCATTTGTAAATGGGTATTTATAATGCCTAGTGTAATCACCTCACAGAATTGAGACACTCATATAAGACATCAATATAAAAAAAGTTTTATAAATGAGACCATGGTTTTTAAACATCATTTATCATAACATTTTCCTTTTCAAAAGCACCCTGACTCCTAAGCTCACTGACTTGTCTCAGCCATGAAAATAGAGGTTGGGACTCACTGGACACTGAGGATTCTGGTGCTCAGCCAAGCGATGAAGTCTTGACATCCCAGCCTCTAAGGAGCACTCTGGCCTCACTTCTTCCAAGAAAGGCCAGTTTGTCCTCTTAGCAGTCCATGACACCTTCACTATTTCCCCAGCACCACAATACAAATGCATCCATTCTTCTACGGCCTTCCTTATTCAATGTCCAACTTTCACTGCATATGGAAGCAATAGAGAATGCCTTGACTTGGGTCAGGTGGACTTTAGTCCTTAAAGTAACATCCTTGCTCTTCAAAATGCTAAAGAGGTCTTGTACAGCAGATTTACCTAACGTAACACGTCTTTTGATCTCTTGACTGCTCCTCCCATGACCATTGATTGTGGATCCAAGTAGGACAAAATGTTTGACAACTTCAATCTTTTCTCCATTTATGTTAACATTGGTCCCGTGGTGAGTGTTTTGGTCTTCCTTACATTGGGTTGCAATCCTTACTGAAGGCTACAATCTTTGATCTTCATCAGCAAGTG
>NW_022103914.1:5800807-5813723 GCF_000313985.2 Echinops telfairi
TAAACCATGTAGTATGCCCTTGCTCTGTTCACACATCTGCACAAGTTCTGAATGAGCACAATAAAATTTTCTGAAATTCCCATTCTTCTTAAGGCTGTCCAGTTTATTATGGCCCACACAGTCAAATGCCTTTACACAGTCAATTAGAATACTTTCTGGTATTCTATGCTTTGAGCCGAGATCCGTCTGACATGAGCAATGATATCCCTTGTTCTACGTCCTCTTGTGAATCTGGCTTGAACCTTTGGAAGCTCCCTGTCAAAGTTCTCCCTGTCAAAGTGATGCAAACATTGTGGGCTGATCTTAAGCAGAAATTCTCTTGTCTGCCATATCAATGATAATATTCGATAGCTTGAGCATTCTATGGGGTCACCTTTCTTGGAAATGGGCACAACTATGGATCTCTTCTAGTCAGTTGGCCAAGTAGCTCTCTTCCAAACTTCCTGGCATAGATCAGTGAGTGCTTCCAGTGCTTCTTCAGCCTTCTGAAACATTTAGTGGGTATTCTGTCAATTTCTGGAGTCTTGTTTTTGGTAATGCTTTCCGTGTAGCTTCTTCCTTCAGCACCATTGGTTCCTGTTCATATGCTACCTCCTGAAATGGTGGACTGATGACTAGTTCTTTTTTGGTACAGTGATTCTGTGTATTCTTTCCATCTTCCCTTGATACTTCCTGCATTGTTCAATATTTTCCCTATAGAATCATAAAAAATTTGCAATTTGAGGCTTGAATTTTTTCATGAGTTCTTTCTGTTTCAGATATGCAGTGTGTTCTTGTTTTTCTAATGCTAGGTTCTTGCACATTTCATTATAATATTTGGCTTTGTCTTCTTAAGCTGCCCTTTGACATTTTTGAATCAGTTCCCTGGCTTCATCCTTTCTTCCATTTGCTTTAGCTACTCTAAGATTAAGAGCAAGTTTCGGAGTCTCTTCTGATATCCATTTTGATCTTCTCTTTCTTTCTTGGTCCTTTCAATGACCTTTTACTTTCTTCATGAACGATGGTCTTGATATCCTCCCACAGCCCCTCAGGTCTTCCGATGTTTGTGTTAAAAATGTCAAATCTGTTCTTGAGATGTTCTCAGAATTCAGGTGGGATAGACTCATAGTTGTATTTTGGCTCCTACGGACTTGTTTTACGTTTCTTCAGCTTATCCTGAACTTACATATGAGCAATTGATGGTCTGCTCTAAGGTCAGCCCCTAGTCTGACTTTATCTGCTGATGATGAATTTCATCGCGTCTTCCCACAGTTGTAGTCAACTTGATTTCTGTGTATTCCATCTGGGGAAGTCTAAGTGGATAGTCACCTTCTGTGTTGCTGAAAAAAAAGGTATTTGCTATGAACGAGTCGCTGGTTTTGCAAAATTCTATTATGCAATCTCCAGTTTATTTCTATCACCAAATCCATATTGTCCAAAACTACTGTTTCTTTGTGGGGGACCAGCCTCCCCACAACCGAATAGGTTCAAGGGGGCATTTGTGTAATTGAGACAGAAATTAAAGAGACATCAGACAAGAGAAAGCATGCAAGGGCTCACCTCTTCCATAATGACTGGAGCCAGAATGAGACCATACTTTATTCTCTCACAGACTTAGAGAATCTTGGGCAAGCAAGCCACAGGAAGCTCATATGTAACAGGAGGGGGTTGTATTAAAACCATACTCATAACATGAGGGGGACGAGCTAGGGCTATACACACAATAGGAAGGAGTTGTACTAGGGGCACACATGTGACAGGATGGTACATACATAGCAAGATGGGTGGGCTCTAGAGTCAAGATGGCAGCCCAACCTTGGTGTCTCTGAGCTGGCTTGACCTTAGGTGTCTTTGAACTCTTCTCCAGGGGAACAATCTATGATCCTTATCAGAAGGGTGTGAGCCCTACTTAGGGTGGGACAGACAACAGGGTCTGATTGCTTTTCATGGCAGACAACATCCAGGCAGATAACCTTGAAGCAGTTGACCTTTAAGTGTATAGTAAGTGACCATGTGTTTTCAAACAGCACCTTAAATTTGGCATTATTGTGGGGGGCATTGAGGGAAATGACTTTTACTTAAGAGAATGTGAGTGGGACACATCTCCCAACTTATAAGGGGGAAGGTTCCTGTCAGGTGGGAGCGGGAGCTGGTGGTGACACGTCTAGGTCACTGCGAGAGACCAGGCCTCCTTCCTCCCGGTCAGTGGCCTTCCCAGCTCAGACACAAGGAGCTAGCTGTTGCAGCTAACATTGAATGCTATTGCTCAGCCCCGGATCTGCAGACAACCTAGTTGTAGTGGAAAATTCCTCAGCTACTCCCTTCCCCCAGACCTGAGCTATAAAACTCTCCATCTCTCCGTGAACCTCTCCTGGGAGCGCTGAAATAAACCTCTGAAACGGTTTTTTACCTTTGCCTTCTTTCTTTCTTTCCATTGCCAAAGCTACTACCTTGCAATTCCCTCCACGGAAGCCCTGGCCTCCCAGACTCCTTAACTATGAAATCTTGAGTTTGTCTGCAGACTCTCTCTTCCGGGTTTTGTCTTCCACATTCCTTCCTCTTTGTTTCCAACTTTTGCATTCCCATCACCATCACTATCAATGCACCTTGATCGCATGTTCTGACCACTAATGCCACACATTCCTCTGGATTGTTATTCCCAGCATAGTAAATCATATGATTTTTTGAGTCATCATGGCCATCCATTTTAGCTCACGAATGCCTAGGATATTGATCTTCATGCGTTCCATTTCTTTTTTGACCATTTCCAATTTTCCAAAATTTATACTTCACCCATTCCAAGTTCCAATCATTGGAAGATGTTTGCAGCTGTTTCTCTTTACCTTGAGAGTCGTGCCCCATCAGCAAATGGAGATGCTGGAGGGCCGACTCCCACAGCCTTTACAGGATTCATGCCACCATGGCGGACGGCCCTCCAAGAAATCATCTCTTCAGTCACATTGCCAGTGCCCTGGGGGTCCCATCTGCCGCCAGTATCTCTGACGATGTGCTGCTTCCTTTGTTCAAGTTCTCAGTATTTGGAATTTTCGAAGCCAGGCACAGGTTGTCAGCGGCTTCCTCCTCCAAGTGGGGCGCCAAGTCCTTCTTTGTGGTCTCTTCTTAGGCTGGAAGCGCTGCTGAATCGGTAGCTAGAATAGGGACAAGGAGGGGCGTTGTCGCTCCAAACGCCTGCCTAGGGCCACGATAAAGGGGCTGCAGGGAAGTCAGGCACCCACGAGCCGCCTACGTGAAAATCCAACCCGAGCATGCGCAGACGAAGCCCCCCTAGTCCCAGGTGAAACCAACCTGGGCACATTCACCTTAGGCACCAGTGAATGACATCACACAGGTGCGCCTAAACATAGCCAATAAGATCAGCCAATGCCCTCGACCCCGCCCCCAGCAATGCAGGCGGAGGATGAGGCAGGATGGGCGAGGGTGGGCGGCTCTCTGGGGTTTCCTGCTCCGCCATCCTCACGCTGGTTCCTCGAGCCTCTTCTGGTTTTCCTTGCACGGTTTCTCCACGTTCCCCTGAAACAGCCGTCTTCAGTCCTGAGCTCCTGGCAAGTCCCTGTGGGGCCTGGCACGGTTTCCAGAAATAGCGGGTACTTTTAGGAAACTAATCCCTGAAACTACCCTTTCCTGCATGACCGTCAAAGGGCTTCTGCCGCGTGCTTGCTTTCAGCGTTGCCAAGCGAGAACGGAGCTAAGCCACCCCAGAAACCTAACGAATCCTGTTCCCTTTGGGTGACCCTGCTGGCATTTGAAATACCGGTGACATCACCACAACACACAAGCCACCACAGTATCACAAAGTGACAGGCAGCCGTGGGGAGCGACATTAGGACAAAACCCAGCGGGATGATTGCCAGGGACATGACCCCGCCATCTCTGAGAGCGAGGGTGCTTTCCCTCAGTGCCAAGGGTGCCGTCTAGACTCAGGAGTCCTGGGCCGTTTCCCAGGGGTGCCCCTGGGCCTCACAGGAGACTGGCTAAGAAAGACTGGTAGGCGACCTGATCCTGAAGCGATTGTGCCCGGCCTTTCCTGGTAAGCGTGGTTTGCAGTGAGCTCTTCACCTAGATTAAATGTTCAGTCTTTCAGATGCAGCTGAAGGTTGCAAATGCTTTGCAGGCAGGGAAACCTCTATTTCTCTTTATGTCCGGTCAGATCCCGCCCAGGATGGCCCCGGGGGGCCGTTAGTTGGTCAGCACTTTACTGGTCCGTCCTCCCTGGAGCCCGGAACTCCGCTGCTTACACTTCTTTGCCGGCTGTAAACACAGCGTCCGGCAAAGTTCAAATCAAACCTCGCCCTGGTTTGTCTTTCAGCGTCACCCCCAGCCCTCCCTACTCCAGGGCAGAATCTGGGCAGGGAGCGGGCAGGCTGAGGGTGGGCGAGGCGGGGACGTGTCAAGATGGAGCTCTGGCTGCCTGGCTGGGGCTGCCCTCCCTTTCCTTATCAAATGAAATCAGCCGCAGGAGGAAATTGACTTCTCCAGATTGTAAGCGACAGGAAGCAGCGCTGAGAAGCAGAGGAGGGAGTGGGGATGGGTGTGGGGCCCCTCAGGGTTTGGCACGGAGAAAACTATTACCTCCAGGTCCAGCTTAGTCCATCTTCCCTGCAGCAGGCCCCCAAGTCCCATCCCTACAGCTCTGTCTTTTCTGGACCACCTGTCACCCACCACCTTTTCCTGGCTGGAAAGGACAGACTCAAGGCCAGCCTCCTCTCTCTACGTGACCCCAGTGGGGCTACCATGCTTCCCAAAGGGACCAGCTCCTCCCCTGTATCCTGCTGAAATCGGCCTCCCCCAGCCACCCTCGCTGACCCACCTGCACCTCCTCCTTCTTGGGCCAGGCCTTCAGATGCTCGCTCTTCTCCCTCGGTGAAGACTTGGGTTTCTAAGGAAATCACAGACCCCCAGGGTAGCAGGAAGGGAGCCATGAGAACAATGCCTTCAGAGGGCCTTTTTGCTGCCAAGGAGACAGAGTGGGGGTGGGGGATTTAACCCCGGTGTTTAGTGGGACTTGGACATACTGCTTTTTCCTCATCCTATACCTCTGGCCCCCTAGAAAAAAATGTTCCCCCTTTCAATTAGTTGTATTAATTTTTGCGATGGTATTTAATTAACACCATCAAGGAGCCTGGGTGACTCAAGCAGGTGGTGATTGGCTGCTAATCTAAAGGGTGGCCATCTGAACCCACCCTGCAGTTCAGCAGAAGAAAGGCCTACATCTGCTTTCCCAAGATTATAGCCAAGAAAACCTCACATAAAAAGAAACAAACAGGTAAACACACCAAGCTCACTGCCATCGAGTCCACTCTGATTCGTAGAGCCTCTGAACCAGGATAGACAGAGTAGAACTGCCCCTGTGGGTTTCTGAGGCTGTAACTTTTTACAGGGGTGGAAAACCTCATTTTTCTCCTGAGGAGCAGCTGATGGTTTTGAACTGCTAAACTTGACAGGAAGCTCTGGCAAGAGGCAGGAGGGGAGAGCCATCAGGATATTTATTCTCCTGATTCTTTCATTAACACAAAATCTCCAGGCCCAGGAACTGAGAATTCCAGACCCCAAAATGTGACTTCCAAAGAAATCAGCTTTGAGGGGAAAATGGGCTTTGCCTACTGCTGGCCCCTCCTTTCCCTCAAGGTGAAGTTTAGAGTTGCTGAAGACACTCTTGTTAGGTCAAATTTATAGCAAGGGTTGAACAAGTTTTCTTCATCAGATCCTTGGAAATGGAATGTGCAGCTGCCTACATATGGACATCCCCTTATCGCAGGGAGGAAACGAGCCTGTCAGGGTGCAGTATAGCACTGATGAAACATACAACTTTCCTCTAGTTCTTTAATGCTTCCTCTTCCCCACTATCATGATCCCAATTGTACCTTACAAATCCGACTAGAGGATGTACACTGGTACAGATAGGAACTGGAAACACAGGCAATCCAGGACAGATGAACTCCTCAGGACCAATAATGAGAGTGGCGATGCCAGGAGGGGAAGAGGAAGGTGGGGGAGAAAGAGAGAACTGATCACAATGATCTCATATAGCCCCCTCCCTGGGGGATGGACAACAGAAAAGTGGGTAAAAGACATGAAAAAATAATAATTTATAAATAATCGAGGGTTCATGATGGGGGGTCGGGGAGGGAGGGGAAAAATGAGCTGATACCAAGGGCTCAAGTAGAAAGCAAATATTTTGAGAATCATGATGGCAACAACTGTGCTTGACTCAATGGATGGATGGATGGATTGTGATAAGAGTTGTACAAGCCCTCAATACAATGATTTTAAAAAGAAAATGGAATGTGTGACTGATAGTGTTTATAAAACATATACAAGCCCTGGATTTCCCCAGATACATTAGAAGTGGACGTTTAGGGAGGGCTAAAACTGTCCATTGCCCAGTTGTGAAGGTGTGATTAGCATCCTCACCTGGGGTGCATCAATTGGCTTTCTGTTGCGCTGGCCAGGCCCCACGTTCAAGTCACATTCCCAGAATGACTGTCCCTAGATCAAAGGTCACAGAACCCAAGGAGCTCTCTCCCCCTCACTTTTGGACCCTCTCCTCGTGAGTTCTGGAGTTCTTGCCTTCCCTCAGACTTGTAACCCTTAGTTCGGGCCTGACCTGACCATTCTATGTCACTAGTCCCTCCAGGAAACCCTCTTCCAATTGTCCTCATTTGAGAGTGCCAACTCTTCCCCTCTGAGAAAGATACACATAACGTCTCTGATTCCCATAATATGTCCACCCCTGGAATGCAACATCTCGGTGAGCCTCGGGAAAAGGTAAGCCAAAGAAGGAGCATCCAAGGAAGGGGAGCTGACGTGATGGAGGGGCCACTATGGGAACTGAGATGTAGAACAGTCCTGTGCGGACAAATAAAAGTCAATGCCGGAGCATATCATCTTTACATGATAACCTAGAGAGGTTCTCAACCTGTGGGTCGCGACCCCTTTGGGGGTCAACAGACCTTTTCACAGGGGTCGCCTAAGACCATTGGAAAACACATCTTTCCAGTGGTCTTAGGACCCGAGACCCCCTCCTCTATCCGTCTCCAGGCGGGTCCGCCCACATGCAGATACGCCCACCCACGAGTACCCTGCATGAAGACTGCTACCCATGCTACACCGTGCTTCAAGACAAAATTTCATTGATTTGTCATTAGAAATAAACATTTCACAATATATAGTGACATTGTTTTGGGGATTAATCACTATCCTTTAATTATGTTCCATTTGTAACAATGGACATACATCCTGCATATCAGATATTTACATTACGATTCATAGAAGCAGCAAATGTACAGTTATGAAGTAGCATTGAAAATAATTTTATGGTTGGGGTGTCACCACAACATGAGGACCTGTATGAAAAGGCCGTGGCAGTAGGAAGGTTGAGAGCCACTGGACTAATAGGACGACGGGGAGCCTATCTGGAACCTGTTGATAGGCATTAAACAAACCAAGTGAAGTATCATCATTAAATGATCACTCGAAGAGGTGGAACCAAAAAAGCTCTGAAAGCAGGAAGGGGCAGGGACGAAGCGTAGTGGAAATGGGAGCCCCAGGGAGGAAGCAAGAGGAGTGTTGTTAACTGGGGGGATTTTGATTAATGTCACCAAACCAAATGTGCATGAATTGTTGAATGAGAAACTAATTTGCTCTGTAAATTTCCACCCAAACCACAGTAAATGTTCCCCAAAAATTAAAAAGAGGTGATACAATTTAAAAATAAAAGTCCGTTCTAAAGATAGTTTTAAATATAGAAATATAAGAGTTTCAGGTCACAAAGAGAAATTAAATTTTGAGGTTAATATTAATGTGTGAGAGAAGGACCAGATGGGCTGAAGGATAGAGCAGAACAGGCAATTCGTTTGTTTAATAAGAAGACCACCTTTGAACATAAAGCTCTCATTAACTTTTCAAGGCTTTTATTTTTTATGCTACTTGACCCTTCTGAAAACAAATACCTTCGCTCATACTATTGTATCTACTACCCTCTCAGCACCTTTTAAGCTGGTGCCCACGAACCCAGGAGGGCTATGAGTTGACTTGTATTTCAATATCGTTGACTTCCTTTATGTTGTTGCTGTTAGTTGCCTTGAGTCCATTCTGACTCACGGGGACCCTGAGGGTGCAGACAGAGCTGCTCCTGTGACCTTTCACAAGCAGATCAGGAGGATTGTCTTAGGTGCCTTGGAATGGCCAACTTTTTGCCTAGTGAGGTAGTTAGTTTATTGTGCCAACCTGGCCGATAAACACATGTGGGGTTAATTGAAGGGTGGAGGGATAATTGGCTCAGTGAGCCTTACCTGTCTAGTTCTCGGGTCTCTTGCTTTCTGATAGTCGCCCCAGGGTGCAGCTACCTTAGCAGTTCCCTGCTTCAGCTGACAAGGCTGACTTCCTGCAAGACATCCCCAAGGAGAAGCCACATAGACCTACCCCGATGCTGCCCTGGGTGCTGGAGCAGCCCAGTGGAGACCCCTGCCAGCGCTGAGATACTTACACATTCACTGACTCAGCTTTCCTCCTGCAGTTGGCATCATTCCATCTGTTTTATGAGATGGAGGAGGACTTTGTGGATTGGTGTTGGACATATGGGTTAATGTTGGACTTGTGGGCTTGGGCAGCACTGGGTTGGGCTGTTTTCTTGATGCACACTTGACCTTTATATAAAACTCTCTTTTACATGAGTTTCTGTGGATTTGTTTCTCTAATGTACCCAGACGAACACACTTAGTATTTGAGTGCTGAATATTTTGAGCCACCCAGGGACTCCTTATTTCCCTTAGGATCTCGAAGTCCTTATTTTGTACTAATTTCCCTTCCAATTCCAAAGCAAGTGAGTACACATTTGAAAGCACGATTCTGAGGAGTCCACAGGCGTCCGTCCTCAGACTGCCAGAGGGGTGTGTGGTAAGAGGACGGTTATGATTCTTTTTCAGAACAAACCACCCACCTGAATTTGCCCAATGGATAACATTTCCTTGCTAAAAACTCCTGCAAGGGTCCTGGCAACCAGGCTACTTTGCAGCTCTTGAAGAGGCAGGGGTTCTCCCACATTGGACACAGAAGAATGAAGAGGGTAAAAACTGGTACCTTCCACTGACATTACATTGAAATGATTCTGACTCATGACAAGCCCATGAGTGTCAGAGTAGTGCTGTGCTCCATAAGATTGTCAATGACTGATTTTTCAGAAGTAGACACTGTGTTCGTCTGGGTAGACTAGAGAAACAAATTCATAGACACTCACGTGTATAAGAAAAAGCTTGATATATAAGAGCAAGTGAGTATTGAGAAAACATCCCAGCCCAGTTCATAAGTCCTATATTAGCCCATATGTCCGATACCAATCGACAAAGTCCTTTTCAGACTCACACAACACATGTAATGATGACTAATGCAGGAAGATCACAGGTCAGTGGGTGCAAAGTCTTGTGGATCCAATGGTGGTAGAAACATCTCAGAGCTGGCAGGGGTCTCCATGTGGCTCCTCCAGTTCCCAGGGCACAGGGTCTATCAGCGTAGTGTCATGTGTCTTGTCAATAGAGTGTCTCTCAGGGAGAGAGAGTGTTTTCCACCTCCAAGGAGGAAATACAGGTATTCCCAGAGTTCTCAGGGGAAGACCATGCCCACACAGAGGCCTCATTGGCTATGACCCAATTGACAGACTAGATGCCACCCCTTCACTCTTAATCCTCTCAAGTCCCAAATTGACATCAGATTATGTAACTACCACAAACACCAAGCCTTTCTACCAAAGCACTTCCAAATTTCCTGTTAGTAGTCCCAAGTGGGTTAACTATTTGCATCACCCCCAAGGATGCTACAAATTAGTAGACAGACCAACAGATAGCTGCTGACGAGTCAGCTGTGATTCCTAGCAGCCAAATGTACAACAAACCAAAGATGGAATGGTCCTGCATTATAATCATCATTGTGGGCATGTTTGAGTTCATTGTCACAATTATTATGCTAATTCATCTCACTGAGGTTCTCCCCTGCCTTTGTTGGCCCTCTACTTCACCGAGCACAATGTCCTCCTCTGACGATTGATCCCACCTTATGTCGTACCCAAAGCAAGTGAGTGAGATAAGGTTCCGCTGTGACCCAAAGGGTCTGCCGGCCTTTCTCTTTAGGCTGTCCTAGCCTGGAAGCTGTGCTGAAATCTGTTCAGCTTCATAACAATTGCAGCACTGACAGATGAGTTGGGGCTAGAAATAGAACCCAGGTCTCCTGCACAGAAGGTGACGATTCTACCACTGACTGCCAATATCCCCAGAAATTTCCATGGTCAAATCCCTTTGACTAAAGTATGACGTGTTGAACCTCCCTCAGCCCTCCCACCCCTCCCAGCAACACTTCCTATGCTTAGGTTCTCTAGCAAGCTCTCTCCTCTTCTTTCTGACTCACTCCTTACATAGGTTAGCTAAGAACGGAATATAACTTATCTTTAGTCCTTTATCTAATTCAGACTGATCATCGCTGGTACACATTATCAACAGAAAACAAAACTGACAGCCGCTAAAACTAAAACACTGTTCATTTTCTTTTTGGCTAAGCATTGTGAAAAGTAGAATCTTGATGACATTTAGGCCTGCAAATTTGAGTTGGAAACTTTGGACTTGATACGAACAATGGCCATAAAAGGAAACGCATCGTGGTGTTTCAGTGGCGGTACGTTCAACTTCAAGGGACAGAAAACTCGATTCCACTAGTTACAAAAGAGGAACATAGAAGGGAATCAGCGGTTCATGCAACTGTCACATCCATCAATCATCCTGTCAGCTGTGGATCGCTGGAGAAGGCCGCTGGTCAATTTGCATGCAGACCTCTAGGTCTTGCCTGCCCCCATGGTAGCTACATCCTCAGCCAGGCGCCCCTTGTGGCCACAGGCCATCCGTTTTCCACATGGCCCCACAGTAGTATTCCAGGGAAGAGAAGGAGGGCTGCTTTACCAAGTCCTTTTCCAGCCTCCTTGACCTGAATGGAATCATGTACGACCTGCCCCGGTAGCAAGAGTCCACTGACGCTGGGGTTTTACTGATAAACTGAGACCTGATCCATGGTCCCTGCTTCAGCCTGGGATTGCAGTTGACCTCCCTCCAAAGCCATGAAACTGCATGGCGGAGATATGGTTCTGAACAAAAACTGGGGCCGTTACTAGTAATAGGAAAATACTTACGGGGAAACAAGCACAAGGTCATTTTTGTGGTGGTTGTTAGATGCCATAGAATCGGTTACAACTCCTACCAACTCTCTGTACAACCGAACAAAACACTTGCCCAGCTGCGCACCGTCTTCACCATCTTTGCTATACCTGAACCTGTGGGAATTGCAGCCACTGTGTCAATCCTCCTCCTAGAGGTCTTTCTCTTACTCAGCATGGTGCCATCTTCTGGAAAGTGGTCCCTTCACATAACATGTCCAAAGTCCAGATGATGAAGCAGTTGTGTCGGTCAGAGGAAACCAGCCTCCAACAACCAAAGGGCCAGTAGGTGCAATTGTCCGGCGATAACATGGAAAGATGATAGTAAAGTCATAGAGGATAGGAAAGATGGGAGAGAGACTACGGTAAAGGAGTCAGACACATTTTATGGTAGCATGCTCACCTCAGCCCCTCTTGGTGGACCACGTGGAACTGGGAGAAGAGAGAGCGAAATTTTACTATCTTGGGATATTTATAGGTAGCCATCAGACATGCATATTCAGTAGTTACCTGTGTCACAGGGTGGGTGGTATTTACATTAAGGTCCTTGAGCTCATAGGTGAGGAAACCTACTACCTGCAACGGGGGAAGGTAGGAAGGGGTTGGGTGCCATGGCGGGAGGAGATGGCAAAAGGATGTCTGCTTCCATAGGAAGATTAAATCAACCGTGTGCTCACGTTAAAGCAGCATAGCTGTTAGGGGAGAATCTGTGGGAACGATATTTAAAGCAGGATCATGTACTTGGACTTTACCTCTAACTGACCAAAGTGGAGGCTTTCCTACCGTGGAATATCAGCTTTCCAGATTCCCTCTGTTATAAATTAGGGAATACAGTCCTCGTCATATTTCCCTCAGTTATTTTCCCACAGTGTCCGACCATCCTTGCTTCAGAAGGAGCATTCTGAGTGTAATGCTTCCAAGACAAATGTGATCATTAAACTTCAGCAAAATCTGACACAGATAAAGAAACAAAATATTGAGATAAAACAATTTCCAATTTTAGATGAACACGAATTGGCTCTACTGAAAAATTTTCCAGCCGAATAAAAGTCAAAACAGATAAAAATGAAAAATGAGCATCATAGAAAGATGACCACAGAATTAAATTGGCTTCGTTGAATTGGCTCCAGAAAATACGTTTTTGGTGAAAACGAATCACTGCTGGTACAATTGACTTGAAATGTCCACATGGAAAACTCCTGTGGGGACACAACGGAGGTCTCAGCTGTTCTACAGCTTCTAAAAGGACTCCTAGTGGCTGTTACTGCTTTTTTCTTCTTCTGCACTTTTTCTTGTGAATTGGGTGGTGATGTGCAGCGCAGCTCATCGGTCTTACGCTCCACAGGTCAGACACACGATGTTTCATCTCATTCACTGCGATCCTCTCAGCGCGACACCACGCATCCCGCCCCCTCCCTGGGCTTCCTGCCTCCATTCCTCCATCTCTCCGAACCCTTCGGAGCTCTTTCCTTGAGCTTAAATATTTTATTACTAATCATGTTTTATTAATCATGATTATTAATCATGTTGTATTAGTCACTATTGGTACGGCTCCCCATACAAACGTATTGTTTGGGTGAAGATTGAGACCTGGAGAATGAGTTTATTTCCAGGCCTGAAGCATGACGAAGGGCCATAGTCTCAGCACTCCCACCACTCTCTATCCCACCCTCCCTGTTCCGCCACTCACACCACTGGTCCTGTAGGGCTCATCCGCCCTGGATT
>NW_022103914.1:5816628-5828251 GCF_000313985.2 Echinops telfairi
GGCCTGTCTATTGTCCTTAACAGCAGGGAGCATGGCCTACCATTGTCCAGTGACTGACTGTCTTCAGGGAGGATGTCTGTAAGCATCTGACCTCCCCCCACACATGGGTGTGTGGGTATCTACTTGTGTCTTGGCTCTTATTTCCATAGGAGATATGCCAAGTAGAAGGATTGCTGGGTCCCATTGTATTTCTGCCATACTGCTTTCTACCGTGGTTGCATCGTTTTGCCATCCCACCAGTAAACGTGTGAGGCTGCGGACATTGCTCCCAGGTATGCGTAAGCCATCATATGACCAATCTGGTCAGGGCTCAGAATAAACACAACACCTAGGGAAGTGGGATTTCTGCACTGTTTTAATAATTGCTATAAGGGCCTGCCTCCAAAGGCCTGATCCTTCCGCAATGCCTCGAGACCCCATTCACTCTGGGATTGCTCTGACCAGATTCCTGGAATTCATTCAGTGAGACGGAAGGGTCTCTTCTCCCAATTTGGGCTAATTTTTCGTCTGGGCCTCAATGTTCGAAGAAGATGCCCTTTGATAAGAAACAAAAAAACAGAAGCAAAATACAAATGAAAGAGTTCTGCTTTTTCTTTGTCACGTGCTAGCTAACAGGACAACGTTGACTACAAACAGCGTATTCCTTGTTTGGCTTTGAATATGACTTTGAATATGAATATGACTGAAGCCCTTTGCAGATGTCAATTCCTGTGAAGTTTCACTTTCTCAAAACTATATGACCATCTGGTCCACCGTCTTATGTTTGCCTGGAGTGAGGCACCTCTGTCCATCTTAGACTTACTTTCTCTGGCAACTAATAAAACAAACATGCAGAACTACATGGTTTGTTTTTTTTAAGGTTCCTTTCTCCCTTTTCGCTGCCTTGTGACTTCATAGATGTCATAGAAATCACTCACTTCTTGTCCATCTTTCTAAAGTCCCCGTCACGGTTATTTTTCTTTTAATTGTTCATATATTTGCTCTCATCAAATCTAGGGAACACGTCAAACATGACCATTTTCTCTCATCATCACAAACTGAAAGAAGATACAGCTGCTTGCTCCCAAGGTTCCTGTCGCTTCCACTCTGCCAGCCGATTCCTCCTTGTGGTCAAGCTGAGGTTCAGAGGTGGCAGTTCCTCTTATTACTTCCTCTGCTCTCTGGAAGCTGAAATTGTCAGCAAGCAATAATAAAAGCTAACGTCTATTGTCCGCTTACTGTGTGAAAGGCACCTTTCAGATGAGGAAGCTGGGGCACGGGCAAGCTGCTGGTGTTGCTCAAGTTCATCCAACTGTTAGGTGGGTGAGCGTGGACATTAAGCCAGGGACTCTGATTCCAGATTCCAAGCTCTGTGCCTTGCTGTAAGGGCTTGTCACAAAACCTAGGTTTTAGCAAGAATGCTAGCAGGCCAGAAGGCATTATGGTCTCCCGTCAGTATCTCTCAGCTGGTATTGTCATATGAAGGGCGTGAGCGCCTTTGGAGCCCTGGGTGGGGTGAATGGTTAGCATGCTTGGCTGCAAACTAAAAGGTTGAAGAGTCCAGTCCAACCACGGAGGCATCTCAGAAGGGGGCCTTGGGATCTACTTGTGGAATTGATTCTGGAGCACAATCCTACTCAGACACACGTGGGGTCGCCATGAATCAACATCCACTCACCAAGCGAGTCGTGTGTGTGGTATGTGGTCCAGATCCCTGCTCTTGTGGTGAGGGCTGTGGTCATTCCCACTAGCAACGTCCTTTCTAGTTTTTCTCCTCTCCGCCCTCAGCTCTCCATCCCTGTGACCTGCACTCCTTTCGGGGTTTCCTTGTCCCTCCCCTGGATGGCTTCTTCCTCACACCAGGAAATCCAGGCAGAGAGGCTTTCCCTAACGTGGCTTGCCCCTGCCAAGGGACAACATGCACTCAGGAGGCACACAATAATCCGAGGAAGAGACTCCTCTGGGAGTTACACGAATCTGGTGTTGGGTTCCCAAGTGGAATGGCTATTCCCGTGGGGCTCCTTCCAAGAGTCTGTCCATGGTTTCTTCCTAGGTAACTTTTGGGAATATCCAGCCCCTTTTGGGTTTCTTAAGTAATTTTGTTTGGGTTAAATTGGTGGTAAATGCCACCAAAAATTGGGCTATGTCCCACCCTGCTTTCGTTTCCATA
Source organism: Echinops telfairi (assembly GCF_000313985.2). Classification (NCBI taxonomy): domain Eukaryota; kingdom Metazoa; phylum Chordata; class Mammalia; order Afrosoricida; family Tenrecidae; genus Echinops; species Echinops telfairi. Next base: position 5,818,778 of record NW_022103914.1, read on the forward strand.
GTCTGTGAAAGTATATCTGACTTGACATCCCAAGTACTAACAAAGCCCAATAATTGCAACAGACACAACAAACAAGGACTTACTAGTATTAACTCATTTAGTTTTTTACAACCATACTTGTTCGATGAAATGGGCACTATTACGATCAACCTTTTACACACGAGGGAACAGGTACAGAAAAGCCACACAGCTGCTTAGGGAGTTGGAGCCTAAGATGGGAAAAAGCCAAAATAGCCGCCTCTGTGAATCTCTCTTACAACTTTGATTAATTATTTTCTAGACCTTTGAACTAGTTCATTCTGGTTCGACCCCTTGCTGAGAAATTACATTTCTAGTCCAGATACACTGATTCAGAATCTAGAATTTTAACAATATCCCTAGGTGGCTCTTATAGTCTGATTTATGCATAAAAATCACTGGGGATCTCAGGAAATGTAGATTATGGCTCAATATCTTTGGGTGGAAATGCAAATTCTCAGCGATGGGTTCATCCAGAACTAACACATTCAAAGCCTTAGTATTTTCAGGAAAGAAATGTGACTGAGGGGAGTCTAGACTAACAAAATATTACTCCACTAAGATGATCTGAAATTTAGAATTACTATTTTTAACCTATAAGCTACTATAAACTTAGAGAAAAGTACAGCTTTCTTGTCAATAACTCCAATTATCTTTCTGTCTCCTGGATCTAGGAAGTTCATTGCACAGGATTCGCAGGGTCCAAAGCATTTGATCCATTCCTGACTTTTCTTGCCTGATAGTGAAATTTCCCGCCTTCTTGCTTCTGAGATGGCTTCTTTTATACACAGCAGGATTTGTACAATCACAATTAACCCTGCTAACCACGTACAACAGCACTCCATAATCTATCAGCATCCTCTCCCATCTTCTCGTATCCAGACCCACAGGAAAAAAGTCTGTTGGTGGGAATTACTGGATCCAGAGTCAGCAAAGGCCTGTGAGATTGGCCAGAGCACTCATATATATTGGATGCAGGCCACACTTCAAAGGAAACGCCTCCTACAACTAATTGACTGATCATATCAGACGGCCATCGTGAAAGTGATCCCATTGTTTACAAAAAGGCGGCTAACTACATCCTGTGAAATGTGACATCACTGCCAAAGCTCGGACTAGCCAAGCTGACCTTACTGTCACATGCATATACCACAGTGTGTCCATCCACTCATCCGTTGGTGGACATGCAGGTGTTTCCCATCTTTTTGGCTTTTTGAATACTACTACAATGAACACGGGGTGCATCTGTCTATTCGTGTGACAGCTCTTAGTTCTCTAGGATATAAACCGAGGAGGGGGGTTGCGGGACCATGTGGTGTTTCTATGTCTAGCGTTCTAAGGAAGTGTCATTGGCTTTCCATAGTGGTGGTGCAGCCCCACCAGCAGTGAGTCGCAGCCCCCACTCCTGCTATTCTTGCTGCCATCGTGTCTCATCGCAGTTTTTGGTTGCAGCCCTCTCATGGCTCATGATTGTGCGCCTCGTTTCATGCTTTTTACACTACCCGAATGTCTTTGGTGAGGGTCGAGTGACCCTCTGCCCATGCTGTCGTTGGATGTCTGTGTCTCTTTGTTGTTGAGGGATTGAAGTCCTCTCTAGGTCTTAGCAGCCAGGGCTTTGTCAGCTGTGTGGCTGCTCACCCTCCCAGCCCAGGGTGCAGGCTCTTTTTCCTTGTTTCGGTTCTTTTTCCACTCTTTTGGTGAAGTCTTTGGATGAGCATAGGTATTCAATTTTTAGGAAGTCCCAGCTATTTTGTTTGATATTCTGGTGTTTGTGCATTCTTCGTTATGTTTGATATTATTTTATGCCATAAATTAGAGCCTCTAGGTTTTCCCTGAAGTTTTTGGCCATGAAGTTTATAGTTTTAGGTTTAACATTTAGTTCTTTGATTCATTTTGATGTAGATTTTGTGTAGATAGGAGATATGGATCTATCTTCATTTTTCTGCAAATGGATATCCACTTTTGCCAGCATTATTTACTGAAGAGACTATCTCTCCCCACTGAATGGACTTGGAGCCTTTGTTGAATGTCAGCTGCCCACAGGTAGATGGATGTATTAGTCTAGGTACTTTACAGAAACAAATCCACAGCAACTCATATATAAGAGAGTTTTATGTAAAGAAAGTGTGCTTCACTAAAACATCCCAACCCAATGCTGCCCAAGCCCACAAGTCCAACATTAACCCATTAACACAACACCAGTCCACAAAGTCCTCCACCTCACAAAACAGAGGCAATGATGCCAACTGCAGGAGGAAAGCTGAGTCAGTAAACGAATAAGCATCTCAGCACTAGCAGGGGTCTCCACATGGCTGCTCCAGCACCCAAGGCTGCATCGGGATAGGTCCATGTGGCTTCTCCTTGGGGATGTCTTGTAGGAAGTCAATCTTGCAAGCTGAAGCAGGGAACTGCTAAGGCAGCTGCACCCTGGTGCGACCATCACAAAAGCAAGAGACCCGAGAACTAGAAAGGCGAGGCTCACCACCCATTTATCCCTCCAACTTTCAATTAGCCCCACATGTGATTATCGGCCAGGTTGGCACAATTAACTAACTCAATGGATTTGCTTCTGGACTCTCAATTCTGTTCCATGGGTCTATGTGTTATTGTATCAGCACCAGACTGTGTCTATGGCTCTATGTGTTATTGTATTGTATTGTATTGTGTCTAACACATGACCATGGGTCTATGTACTATTGTATCAGCACCAGACTGTTTTAACTACCATGACTGTGTAAAATGTTCTAAGATCAGGAAGTGTGAGAACTTCTTTGTTCTTCTTCTTCAATAGCATTTTAATTACCTTGAGGTCCCTTTTCTTAACATAGAAAGTTAGGGATTAATTTTTCTATCTCATTAATTAATAGATGTTGTTAGAACTTGAGTCAGGATTGCATTGCTTGGTTTTTTTTTAGATTGAGTTCATTAAGATGAATCTGTTCCTGATGACTTAGAGCCTTTTTATGAGCATCAATGGCTGAAGTTCATGTGTTAGAGAGGTGTTTTCATGGATCATAGGCCCGTGGGGCTTGCACCATATTAAAAGGTGATATGAAGCTATCAGGAGGAACTAAAAAGTAATTATAAAAATAGTCCCTATGTATTTATATATATGCATTTTTCTTATTTTTTTTGCTATCATTCCTTATTTTCCTCATTCTAAATATTTCACATTACTCTAGAGGCTGAGGGTGAACCTCTTCTCCCATGAGGTACCTGGATGTGGAGCTAGCTTTCTCCTGTGTTTCAGGAAATTAAGCTGCTAGGTGTTTGGTTTCTAGAATAATGAGATGGTTTCTAGAATAATGAGTTAAAAGAGTAGGGTGAATGGAAGAGGATTAGCCAGGAGAAGGTTTAGGGGAGATGAGTCTCCATGGAAGTCTCCCAGAAGGGGATGGAGAGGACCTGGCAGAGAGGGAGAGGCTGCAGGACTGGGGTGGGCTGGGTGTGGGGGAGTAGGGGTGGGGGCAGCGCATTGGGCAATAGGTCCTGCAGGAGAGAATCTGCAAGGTGTGTATGGGAAGCACGTGGCTGGTGTGGATGATCTTGATGAAAATGGTGAAAAGCAACCAAGGGGAGGAATCTCCTTTAGAGTAGAGTGGCCTTTCAGTTCAGTGCTGGGCTGATAGGCTAACCTTCCTGTGGTTGGTTGGATAGGCTAATCTTCCCCTTGCTTCAGTGAGTGAGTGAGTGAATGCTACTCCTATTGGTTAGCCAGCCTCCCCTTTTCCACCATCCCTACCCTGCCCCCAATTTGTGGTCAAACTGCCCAACTGCCAATTAAAACCCACACTTCCCAGCATGCTTTGCACCGCCCATAGTCCCCACCATTCATTCCGCAGCCTCGTTAACAGGAGCCGTAGCAAATCACCTTCCAGATTCAGGGCACCCTCGCTAGGGCCTCTCGCTCTCCGGAGGCCCCTCCCCACTAGCTCCTTGACTGTGGCTCAACCTGCTACCACTTGACAGCAAACCGCATTTGACACAGGAAGGAGATCAGGGCCCATTGCCCTAGGCCTCCCACAAAGCAGCAAGGGCGTGTGCCTTCCCCTGCCACAGTTAGGTGCTCTTGAGTCTCCGGCCTTCCTTCCTCTGTGTTTGGGTCACAGAAGGCTCAGCAGGGCCTCCGCTGGTCCCCTCATCCTTGACATGTAGAGGCTCAGGAGACAAGCAGCTGGGCAGTGCATGTAGGGACTTTTCACCTGTGCTTTATGACAGTTTGCACCTTACCCTGCTCCTAAGGTTACAGGACAGGCACAGCCTTTCTGGTCCCAGTCACCAACCTTCCTCCCTTTCCTTGCGTGTTTTCAGGGCTATTGGTCCTGCAGCTGACACTCGGGGACAGCATCTTTCCCTGATCTGTAATCTAGAATTCCCATCACTCCTGGTTCTTTTTGCTCAGCTTGCCCCCCAGTGCCCCCTGCACTCGGTTGACATTCTAGAAGGCAGTAGCTGTCGGGCTGCGCGGACAGGCCACAGAATAAGGCAGGCTCCCCATGCGGATGGGAGTCCATGATTCTGAAATCCCCAACATTTGGAAAGCCAGACGTTGTTTGGTGACTTCAGATCAAACTCGTTTGGTTGCAAAACTTAACCTGTGTGGATGAAAAGAAGCTTTGGTTTTTCTGTGACTCTTCATGCTTTGGAGCCCAGAGTGCAGCGTGCTGGCTTCAGGATGTGGTTCGAGACCCTGCCCGGGGAATGTTGCAATACATGGCACAAGGTCGTTTTTGTAAATCAAGAAAGATTGTGATGTGTGAAACGCTTCTGGGCTCCAAATTTCAAAAGAGAAGAAATTTTGGACCTTTAATGCTCCACCCAAGAAGCTGGATAGCAAATTTCAGATATCCACGTGACCGTCAAAGCCATGTTTGTGAAAAGCTAAAGGCATAGGAAAATGGTCCTAATATATTGTCTTAATTCCTACGACCTCCCTAACAAAACAAACAAACACAAAAGGAGGAGCTTGGAAGAATAAAAATATGTGGGCTCACAGTTCTGGAGACTAGGAGTTCAAATTTAGGCCTGGACTCTGTCTGTTAGCTCTCTGGGGAATAACCTTACTTGTGTCTTCTAGCTTCTGGTCGCCAGGACACTTGCTGTTGTTGTGTTCTTTGGGTTGTAGAAGGACAGCATATGAGAATATGCTGTTGTCCTCCACGTATGACCCTGTATCATATGTGTCATTCCCCACCCCCACCCCCACCCCTCAATTTTATAAGACAGACCACTCAGAAGCAATTAGGGCCCAACATACTTTAGGTTAATCTCTTCAAGTTAACAGATAACATTGTAAGGATAACCCTATTTCATCAAACAAGTTCACATTAATAGGGGTCGGGACTTCCACATATGTTGGGGGAGAGGACACAATTAAATTCATTACATAACTTATGGGTGAATGTGATAAAGAGCATGTAGAATCTGATCTCAATGTTGTAAAAAAATATTAAAAAACTTGGAAGGCAATACTCAGATCATGTTAACAGGTCATCTCTGGCCAATGAAGCTGTAGTTAGTTAATTTTCATTTTCTTCTTCTGAACCTTTATCCACCCCACCCTCACCCCACCCTTTTTAATAATGAATATTCATTTTTGGAATTATACAATTTTTAAATAAGAAGCAAGAGAGAAATGTTACTAGTTCTGCTGGCTCTAGGGGCTACACAACAGACTGCTACCCACAAGGTCGGCAGCTCCAACCCACAGCCAGTCGGAGGGAGAACGAGGAGGCTGTCCACTCCCATGCAGATGGACAGTCCTGGAAACCCTGTGTGGGGTCCCTAAGAGTCTGAATCGACAAGTTAGCCCTGATCCTTCCTACTTGTGTGCCCTTCAGCAAATCGCTTTCCCTTCCTGTTAATCGGGGCTATGAACTCTTACCTGTCAGAGCGGTGGGGATGAGGGATTAGGGACGTGCACAGGCAGAGGCTTGCTATGGTTTGGGGCCTCCTATCAAGGTCTGCTGACCACTATCGTTACACTGCAGACGCGGTGGTACCTGCCGTTTTACAAATGAGTCTTTCTGAAGGTCAACACCAATCCTTTCGGGTCCATCTTTTCATCTCCCTACCACATTATCTTTGAAGAAGAATGAAGCATCAGAGTTGGAGGAAGGGCTGTTAACAACCTTCAACAGGCAGATGACACAACCCTGCTTGCTGAAACTGAGGAGGAGGAGCACTTGTTGATGAAGATCAGGACTCAGCGTTTAGTATGGATTGCCACTCAGTATAAAGAAAACCAAAATTCTCAGAACTGGACCAATAGGCAACATCATGAGAAACAGAGAAGAGATTGAAGTTGTCAAGGATTCCGTCTCGCTTGGATCCACAATCAATGCTCCTGGAAGCAGCAGTCAAGAGATCAAATGGCATGCTGCATTGTGCCAATCTGCTGCACAACACCTCTTCCAAGTGTGCAAGAGGTAGGATGTCATTTGGGGGACTTAGTGGACCTGATCCAACCCATGATAGCTCCAATCACGTCATGTGCATGTGAAAGTTGCACGTTGAATAAGGAAGACTGAAGAAAAATCAATGTGTTTGAATTATGGTGCTGTTGATTAATATGGCAAGTACCACGGAAGAACAAACAAATCTGTCTTGGAGAAAATGCAGCCAGAATGCTCCTTAGAAGCAAGGATGGCGAAGGTAAACGAGCGGCCATCTAGCTCAGAAGCAACAAAGCCCACATGGAAGAAGCACACCAGCCTGTGCGATCATGAGGTGTCGAAGGGATCAGGTATAAGGCATCATCAGAACAAAAAATCTTACCATAGTGAATAATGGGGGGAGTGCAGAGTGGAGACCCAAAGCCCATTAGTAGGCCACTGGAGATCCCCTTGCAGTGGGGTCTCGGGGCAAAATACAACTTTCCTCTAGTTCCTAAATGCTTCCCTCCCCACCCAACCTCCGCCACTATCATGATCCGAATTCTACCTTGAAAGCCTGGCTAGACCAGAGGATGTACACTGGTACAGATAGGAACTGGAAACACAGGGAATCCATGGCGGATGATCCCTTCAGGACCAGTGGTGTGAGTGGCGATACTGGGAGGGTAGAGGGAGAGTGGGTTTGAAAGAAGGAACCGATTACAAGGATCTATATGTGACCTCTTCCCTGGGGGACAGACAACAGAAAAGTGGGTGAAGGGAGACGTCGGACAGGGCAAAATATGACAAAATAATAATTTATAAATTATCAAGGGGGGAGGGAGGGGAAAAATGAGAACCTGATGCGGGGGGCTTAAGTGGAGACCAAATGTTTTGAGAATGACGAGAGCAATGAATGTATAAGTGTGCTTTGCACAATTGATGTATGTATGGATTGTGATGAGTCGTATGAGCCCCTAATAAAACGATTAAAAAAAAAAAAGAAGCAAGGATGGCAAGATTTCATTCATCTCACATACTTTGGACCAGTCTTTGGAAACGGACATCATGCTGGGCAAAGCAGAAGGACAGCAAAAAAGAGGCAGGTCTTCAGCGAGATGGACGGATACAGGGGTTGCAACAATGGGGAGAGAGCGGGGCCTGCAGATGTCTTCCCACTTTGGCATCGCTCACACCCATTTTATCTCTACTCTTAACACCATCCTATCTCTACTCTTCTCTAGCTGACCTGGTCTGCCAACAACAACAACAGACAGATCTATATGAAACTTCATGTTTTACAAAAGATATTCACAGACCGACCTTTCCCTTTCTCACTGCATTACTTGAAAGAGGAGTTGGCAGTTCTCATCTCTATTTTAGTATGTCTGAATTAACCAACAAACTAGCACATGGTAACCTGCCTCCTGACAAACATGCCCCCCCCACACACCCCACTCTACTGAAACTTCCCCTTTCTAAAGATGATTCTTTCATTCATACAATCCACATAAATTTGTGAGCAACTCACATGTGCCAGGCCCTGTTCTAGGCACAGGGATACAGAAGTGAATTTTAAAAGTTCTTGACCTCAAGAGCTTACAATCTAGTTGTTGTTAGATAGCCTAGAGCTGAAGACCAACGCACCACTGCCTGTGCTTTGATTCTGAGTATATCTAGGGCGGCTCCCAAACTCCATCTCTACAGGAGTGGGCAGCCTCATCTTTCTCCTGTGGAGCAGGTGGTGAGTTTGAACACCAACCTCGTAGTTACAGAGCAGAAGGACCTCATAGGATTTTCTAGGGTGTAATCATTCCAAGAGCAAATGATTAGGCCTTTCTCCTACAAAGTGATTTTGGGTGGGTCTGCAATACCAGCCTTTTGATTAGATCCAAGCTCTGAACCATTGCACCCCAGGCTCTTTACAATCTAGGTGAGGAGGAAAAAACAAAAAAAGATATGCTAAAATGTCAGGCAGTGCTATGACTAGAGTGATGGAGGAACTGTAAGGACAACACCATGGTTTGTGTGGAGTGAATGAGGACGAAATGGAAGGGTATGACATCAGAGAGAGCAGAGAGGGAATTCAAAGCCCACGCAGGACCTTGAATTTGTGATAAGGACCCTGAGATTTGCATTAGTGGTGCAAATGGTTAACACACCGGACTGCTAACCAAAAGGTTTAAGGTCGAGTCCACCCAGAAGCACTTAAGAAGGCCTGGGGAATCTACTTCCGAAAGAAACAGTGATGTGGTAGTTATATAACCATTTGTCAACTTGAGAGGATTAAGGGTGAGAGGGTGGAGTCTAGTCTGTCAATCAGGTCATAGCCAATGAGACCTCTGTGTGGGCATGGCCTTCTCCTGAGGATTCTGGGAACTCCTGTATTCCTCCTTAGAAGCGGGAGACACACACTCTCTCAGTTCATTCCCTGAGAGACTCTACTGACAAGACACATGAAGTTATGCTGATGACAGTGAGAGCTCTGGATCTGAAGAAGCCACATGGAGACCCCTGCCAGCGCTGAAATGCTTCTACTGCCACTGGATCCACAAGACTTTGCACCCAATAGCCTGTGATCTTCCTGCATTTGGCATCATTGCAGTGTTTCATGAGTCTGAAAAGGACTTTATAGATTGGTATCAGACATATGGGCTAATATTGGACTTACGGATTTGATCTGGACTGGGCTGAGAGTTTTTCTCAATATTCAATTGCTCTTGTATATAAAGCTCTTTCTTGCATACGTCTGAGTGTCTATGAATTTGTTTCTCTAGTCCACCCAGACTAACACAAGTTATTAAAAACCCTGCGAAGTACAGTTCTACTCTGACTCCCTGGAGGCTGTCATGAGTTGGAGTTGACTTGTGCAGATGACGTTTCCAGAGTTTTTGGTCTCTTCAAGCACTCTATCACAAATGATACTTCTGTTTTCATTTCTTTATGAAATCATTGCTGCGCACGCACTAAGCTAAGCTATGGTGCTAAGAAAGGTACCGCTATTCTGTGGGAGCATTCAAATATGAACACACCATCACCTTGCCTCAGGGGGCAGGGGGTGGGGAAAAAACTGTAAGCAGAT
>NW_022103914.1:5829151-5833639 GCF_000313985.2 Echinops telfairi
TTTTGATAGCTGGGCACCATCAGCTTTCTTCACCACATTTGCTTATGCACCCATTTTTGTCTTCAGCGATTGTGTCAGGAAGGTGAGCATCACGGAATGCCAGATTATTAGAACAAATTGTTCATGAGTTGAGGGAGGACTTGCGTAGAGACCCAATGCCTGACTAGGTCTTATCTTGAGCCATCTATCTTCCTTAGCGCTCCTTCAGGCCCCAGCTCAGCTCCAGTTCCATCTGTGAGGGCAATTGCAGATACCACCTCTCCTAGAAAGTTCTCCGGGATGTCCCTTACCAGTTGTGCTAGTCCCCTCAAGACTGGTTCAGCACTTTGTTCTTCTTTCTCCACAGTCTGCTCCCCATTCGGCCTTGAACTGGACCGTGACTATTTATGGTGACCCTTTGTCCCACATCAGCCAAGCCCTACCATCGATACATCTGGAACCACCTTGTTAACTCCTCAACTAAAACTTAGCACAACATGAAATCCTTGATCATCTGTGATCCCTCCATCAGTGGTGCGAGGAACGGGAGAGGTAGTGGATTCACCCATGGCTAACACTGGAATGGGTGGCTGAGGGAGTGGGCTCCTTATCCTCAGAGAGCCTTGTGAGCCACCCGAGGCCCCCCTGCCCAGGCACGGGGGAGCAGGAGGGCTGGTCTGGAGATTTGAGAGCACAGAATGTGCTCCCCCAGAAGATGAGAGAAGAGGAATAACCATGCCAAGAAGGACCCTCCTTGCCCTCAGTCTTGACTCCTGAGCTTTTCCTGGCCTGGCACCATGAGGGGTTGGGTGGTACCAATGTGGGCGGTAGCCTCTCCTCTTTCCGTTTTTTTTAAATTTCTGGTTCTGAAAAACTCTATTCCAAATGAGGGAAATGAAACTACAGACAACTTGCCCTTAACAGCCAGCTGACGTGGGGCAAGAGAACAATTCCCAGTTAAGGCCCCAAAGGAAATCCCCGCCCTGGTCATGTGCTGAGGCCAGGAGAAGCGGGGGAGGCACTCGCTCGCTCACTGCTTGGTCAGGCTCAGCCACCAAGGGTGAAGGGTGAAGATGGAAGGGGTTCTCTCTCCATCGCCAAGAGCTGAGAGCCCAGGTGGAGCAGAAAACACCAGAAAGGAGGGACAAGAGCCAGAGGAAGAGACCTTGGCCTGGAGTGAGCTGCCAGTTTCAGAAGGAGACCCTCCCAGTCCCTTCCAGCTGTAATGAATTGCGGACCCCTGGCGAGGAAGAAAGCAGATCCCTGGGTCTCACACTGGGCTTCTAGGAGGATGTGTCTCCCCCCAGAGTCTCTGTTGGTGTCCTTCTTAGTCCAGTATAGTGTGTGCTTATCATCTGGAGAAGCAGTAGGAGGAGAGGGCAGAGGGCATTTGGTAGACTGAGCAATCCCACCTGGGGCACACTTATGAAGTTGAGTTTGCGAACACAGGAAGCCCTCAGAAGGCCCACAGGCCTGGGTGCAGCAAACTTACTGCTTTCCCTTCTCCCTTCTGTTTTGCCCCCCCCATCTTCCTTGAGCAACTAGTAACCGAGTCATTTTATATGCTTTGGGCAGTGGAGCTTTGGGTAAAACTACTGACTTTGGCCAGTAAGAAATTTTGTCGTGTGGTTGGGGCGAGGAGGAGCCTCCGTGTGGCCTTTGGGGTTGGGATAGGCAGAGGTGAGGCCAGTCTAAGCCAGCAGATCGTCTGATGGAGGAGTATGGCGTGGGGAGCATTCACTCTGTGGTTGGGAACACAGGGAGCATTTAAGAGTGAAGGAAGCTCGCTTTGGGACCAGGTGGTGCAGCGCGGGAAGAAACAGAGAAGAGAGGCTGGGGCAGGTCATGAGGCGGCCGTGTGTGAGGCTGCTTTCTTCTCCTGCAGGGAATTGTCCACTTTCTTGCTTTCCCTTCAGGGCTCCTGGTGTGCTGCTTGCCACCGAACTAGCTGTATTCCTGATGAACAGGGGATGGGTACAAACACGACGATGATGACGACGAAGCAGGCACCTACAACCCAGACTCACCCTCTCTATGCACGCTGGGCGAGGTGTGGTTGGGTGCCGCCTAGGTTGTGCTAAAAGAAAATGCTCTAACCCTCTCTGCCTGGAATATTCGCAGCATAGTTAGGAGGGGACCCAGGCCATCTGAACACTTTAAAGAGAGACCCAAGCTGGGTGGCCAGTCCTTGCTGGCATGAGAAATATTTTGTTTGTAGCTGCAAATGCTCCCAGCTGAGCCAGCTTGCTGCGAGACTAGAGGGTAGGAGAGCCAGGGCCATCTGCTAGGAAACTGGCTTGTTTCCACACAATCTGGGCCCCTGGTTTTCCAAGGTTTTGTTCTTTTTTCCTCTTCCTAGAATAGCAGCTGCTTTTCTCAAAAGCCATTCTCATGAGACCCCGATAGATGAAAACATATCCAAGGAATGGCTTTGATTCAGGAAGAGAGGGGGCGTCTGGAGGCCCCCCCTCGCCAGTTCTGATGAGCCCCTGAGCCCTGCTGAATTTGGTGTTCAGCTTCTGATCCAGATCAGGGAGGCAATTGTGAGCCAGGAAAAGGTTTCAAAGGGGGTGTGAGATGACCCGATGTGCATGTGGCACTGTGCAGTCTACCTTGGAGAGGGACAAAATTAAGGCCAATGAGTCCAGTCTCAGGAGGCTCCTGACAGGTCTGCGATGAGGTCGATGCGGGGGAGACCGCGTTCTGAGTTGGAATCAGCAGGCCCCGACTGGGTGTGAGGTGTGGAGTGCGTGAGGGCGGGCTGCCTGGTGAACACACACCACATTCAGTGCTAGTCATAGAAATGGAGAAACTGGCTGGAGTGAGGATAAGAATTCAGTTTGGGAGCTATCGCACTGCAGGGATTCCGGGACTTCTAGGACTTGGCAGAGTAGGCAGCTGAAATATAAAATCTGGATCGTCTCTCTGGAGAGAGGATGTTAGAACCAGAGCTCCAAAAGTTGGGAGTTATGAACAAGCATCTTGGGAGATACAAAGGTGTGTTGCGGTTGTCAGGTGCTACCGAGCTTGCCGTACGCACAACAGAACGCAACACGGCCGGCTCTGTTATTCTCCCCACTGTTGCAGTCTGGTGCCCATCCTTTTTATTTTCATTTTGCCACTGGCTCTCTACTTCATCAAAGCAGATATCCTTCCCTAAGACCTGCTCTGCCTCCTGATAACATGGCCAAAGTCCCTGAGAAGAAGTCTTGACATCCTTGCTTCTAAGGAGCACTCTGGTTGTTACTTCTTCCCAACAGATTGGCTTGTCCTGGCAACCCCGGGTATATTCCATAGTCTTCATCAACACCCTCATTCAAATGGACAGAGGTCTGTTCAGGAGCACTCTTCAAATCTAATAGGAAATGAAGGAGCCGAACCGGAGACTCCTTCTCTGACCCTTATTTATTTACTCATCGTACTATTTTGTAATATTCCTGATTGGGCATGTACATACCCTACTAGATGGTAAGCCACTTAAGAGGAGGAGCTGTGCTTTCATACCAAAAGAATCAAACTTGGATGGTCACCAGAGGTGGGAGGGAAGCAAAACTCACTTGACCTTGATTCCCTTTTCAGAAAAAAAAAGAAAGAAAGAAAGAAAAAATACTCTCTACCTTGCTGGCAATGAAAAGTTTTTGTATTATAGCACACAATCCAGGATAAACTGTAGGTATCTGTTTTTGCAGCCACCTGAATCATTCCCACACCCCAGGGGGTTGGTATTGCCCACTTTGGGAAACTCTGGGAGCTTTGATAGGTAGTCTAAGTTCCTGAATACAAAAATGATGACCTGAAATGTTAATGTAATTCGTAAGAAAAAGTTCTAAAATATATATGTATAAAGCTATGAGATAGTACCTATAAAATACCTAGCAAAGTACCTGGAACTTCTTAGATGGTGGCTATTATTAGTTCTTGTTATGTTTTTTGACTGCTTAGCAAAAGCTAGCAGTGTGAGAGGACAGTGGAGACATTAGTTATTTTAAAATCCATCCCTCACGCGTACACCATCGTTCACTGTGGCCCAAAGGTGTAAACAACCCAGAGCCCGGCAACAGACACGTGGATAAACACAGTGTGATGTGTCCATGCAAAGGACTGTTATTCAGCCAGAAGGAGAAATGAAGCTCTGGCACACGCCACAATTCCGATACCTTTAAAAGAATGGGCTAAGCGAAGTATGTCGAGCATGGAAGGACAAATGTTGTGTCATCCCACTTGATGAAAGACCTAGAAAAGACAAGTGTGTAGAAAGCAAAGCTTTCTAGAGGTTACTAGGGGCAGGAAGGAGGGGCGGGCTAGTTTAAGAAGCACTGAGTATCCATTTATGGCGATGGAAGAATTGGCAACATACATGAGTGATGGTTGCACAACATGGTGAATGCAATTAGTTTCACTGAGTTGTCCATGTCAAAAGGGTGACATGTCATACACATATAAAAGGGCTTCGCTCTTGAATGCTTCCTCCCCTCCACTATCATGATCCCAATTCTACCTTACAAATCC
>NW_022103914.1:5835072-5849390 GCF_000313985.2 Echinops telfairi
CGGGGTTTGAGTCCGGCTCTGCGGGGTGGAGCGAGCCCGTCGGCCCACCTCGCTGGGGCTCGGTTGTCCGCATCTGCGAAACGGGACGATGCCCTGCTGCCCTCGCTGGCCCAGGCGACTGCAGGCAGGCACCACGGCCCGAAGCCCCGGAGGGGTGGGCGCTTGGGTCCCTTTCTGCAGCTCAACGTGGCCTGGGAGTCCCGGTTTCACGGAGGCGACCCCGGGGAAGGAGCCCCGCGCCACAGCAGGGCCCTTCTCCCGCGAGCATGTGTCTTTGGAGCTTCACGAGAGTGGCCATCGCTAGGAGGGCCTGGTCCAGGGTCCTTGTGGACGGACCCCTCTTGGAGGCTGGATCTGGAAGGGTCAGCACATAGCCCCAGGCATCCAGAAGCCACCGGTGCCGTGCTGGCCCTTCATTGCCCCGAGAGCCGTTGAGCACGTGCCCGAACGGGGCCGGTGAGCCGGCTGAGGCAGGGTCCTCCGAATGGGGCCCCGGAACCGGGCTGGGTCCCTTGCTGTGCGTCCAGGGGGAGGGTGGGTATCCCAGGGAGCCAGCGGTTCTCAACCTACCTAATGTCGCGACCTCCTGTTGTGGTGACCGCCCCCCCCCACCATACAATTATTTTCCTTGCTACTTCATAACTAATTTTGCTAATGCTATGAATCAGGCAGACCCTATGAAAGAGCCGTTCGACCCCCAAGGGGTCGCGACCCACAGGTTGAGAACCGCTGAAGAGGCTTCTTCCCTGCGGAGTGCCACCCATTCGCAGACGGGCTGGCAGAAACATTCGGCATTTATGGAGCGGATCCTCTGTGATTTCCTGTGCCCCGCCACCTCGGCAGGGTCGCGCCGGCTGTCCCTGAGGGTTGCAGGCTTTTTATAGCTCGGAGACATTATTTTTCTCATGCCCCTCATGTACCCCTGAGAGTTACTAGATCGAAGTACAGAAAACACGCTGCCCCGTGCCTGTACTTTCAAACACACAAACGCAGACGCAGAACCCATTTCACAAAAAGAGTGATTTCTGCGAATGGGTGCCTTCATGGGAACTTCCTGAAAGCCAGTATAAACTCAATTTCCAATAGTCCTTAAACCCATTATCCAAAAGCAGGCGAGGCCTCCCCCACTGGCAGCCCATTTCTGGGATCTGTTTGCGTCTGGACGCAGAGGGGAGCAGTGGGCTACTGGTTACGATGAGCTTCCTGGCTACGAGTGTCAACCTGACACATCAGGACAGCTTGGCAGCCTCGTGCCGTGCCGCCCGCCGCGCTCACATGATATCCACATTTTAAGAGCAGGCTGGGCTCCGCCCATGACCGAAAAGCAGGAGCTCGGGGTGCTTGTCTATAAATGAGCACAGGTACCTGTGCGCCCTGACGCCACCTCTGCGCCCCAGTGACAGATAATTCAGGAGATTTTTGCCATTGTAGAATTTCGTTATATATTTAATATATTAAATTATATATTAATATGCATATTAAATTTAAATATTAATCTATTTAATATAATTCCCCCTTTCCCATCAAACCATTCTCAGCCGTGTCATCAAGGAAAGTGCTCATGTGTGCGGGGGGCCTTAGACTGAGCTGGGTGGTGATCTCTATAAACTCAGAGATATGGGGGCGGGGCTTTCATGATTGGACATACAGCCTCACAATCAACTATAGCACTGAGCGCAGGGGTAAAATTCGATAGGACTCTTACTTACAATGGATAAAAACCCAACATAAATTGGCTGCGGCAAAAAAAAAAAAAAAAAGCGGGGGGTGCGGATTTGCTGATTCAAATAACTGAAAAAGTCTATGGGCAATGGTTTTATGCTTGGCGGGATTCAGATGCTGAAACATCGTAGGTTATCCACGGATCGCCGTTCCTCAGCTTGCTTCCCTCTGTGTAGCTAGCGGAGGGTCTGGAGTTGGCAACAAAGATGGCTGCCTGCAGCTCCAAACTTCTGTTTCACCAGGTTGGCTCCTGAAACAGGAAGAGAAAGCCTCCTTCCCAATAATCAGTTGTAGCAACTTGTATGCTAGATTGACTTGTATGGTGCGATTTTTGTGCGGTACCCATGATAAGGCAAACCCATGGAGATGGGCAGGGCATAGCAGGCCCGGTTGAGTTAGGCCTCCTGGTTCACTCCAGGAGCCAGGATCTGGGGTCAGACACCGCAGGGGCCCTCAAACTACGGCCCCCCGCGGGCCACATGTGGGCCACGGGGTGTTTTTGCCCTGTTTGTTTTTTGACTTCAAAATATGTGCAGTGTGCATAGGAATTTGTTCAGAGTTTTTTAAAAACTATAGTCCGGCCCTCCAACGGGTCTGAGGGACAGTGAACTGGCCCCCTGTTTAAAAAGTTTGAGGACCCCTGCCACAGAGGATGAGCTAACAAAGGAAGAGAGTGGTTTCCCCGAAGGGAAGTTAGAACTGTTACCAGAAGGAGGAGAAACGAATGTGGGTAGGCAAAACCAAGCCATCTCCAGAGCAGATCGTCAGGGGATTCGGTGCTGAGACCAGACCACAGGTTCTTTTCTCACTTTCAGGCGTGAGTGATTTCAGGCTGAACAGGCAGAAATAAAGCCCCATGCTTCTCAGTAGTGAAGTGGGCACAAGAAGCAGGGCTGGTACTCACCGTGCACTAAATGTGCCCATGTTAGCCCTTGCAGCCCAAGACAGAAAACCACCTTGGTCAGTCCTGTGCTGCCACCTCCAAGACAGTGAAGACATGTGGGGGAGGGGAGGGGACAAACCACAGAACTGTGGGTGAAGGGAGACAGCAGCCAGTATAAGATAGGAAAATAATTAAAAATAATTTATCATTTATCAAGGGGTCATGAGGGTGGGAGGGTAAAAAGAGGAGCTGCTACCAAAGGCTCAAGTAGAAAGAATATGTTTTGAAAATGATGATGGCAACAAATGTGTTTGATACAATTGATGTATGGATTGTTATAAGAGCTGTAAGAGCCCCCAATAAAATGATTTATTAAAAAAAGAAGAAGAAGGAAAGAAATGTGAGGGAATTTCTTCTCAAGAGACAGAACGTGGGGACTCTTGTCTTTTCTCTCTGGCCTTCCTCAAGCAGGACGGAAGTGTCTGAGGCAGCTGAGCCCCCACAGTGTCCAGCAGGGGTTCATCTAGAAGGACACTGTGTTATCCTGATAATCTCATGTCACTCAACTTTAGAGGTCAGGCTGGGCACTAGCTCCTTCTGGTCCCCGCATTGTCACTCCCTCCCTCCTGGTGCAGTTCTGCGTCCTTGATTTTGTAGTGGCTTCAGACCACCACACCCAGTCTGGAGGGTCCTCAAACCACCACGGCTGAGCTCCTTTTTCCACCTGGCCCTGGGCCACCTCTCCCGGCTGCTGGCCAGCCAGCACCTCGAGATCCCCTCCTAGCCCTCTCCTGCTGGCCTTTCTCTTGCTCGGGGTGCTTGCTCCTTTCCTTCAGTTCCTGAATGAAAGTTTCCACTTTAGTGTCTCCTGGCTTCCCATTTCCTTCTAAATCCCATTTTCCCTGACTCTCTAGCTCCTTTTTCAGAACCTCTAAAAGGCTTTCATTTTTGCCATAGGTCTACCCCTTGGGGGGCCAACAGTTTACCTCATCCACAGAGTAGATTTGAACTCCATTTCTTTACGAATTCCAATCCGTTTTTGAGAAACAAACAAACAAAAACACCCAGAAAAACCAGCCTTAGAATAGCCACCTCCCTAGTATAATTTGAGAGGTTTTGAAAAGGTCACAACTATACCCCATCCAGAAATTATATCATGAAAATTCTCTTAGCTTTTCATTGCCACACATGAACATACCTACTCAAGAGCACTACCCTAAAGAGGATACACTTTACTCTGAGTCAGTTTCTCCTCATTCTGGCAGTGGCTATCAATTAAAAGTTTTTTATTCAGGAACTTTCCCCCCCAAAAAAATAAAATAGCTGACTTGGCCTTCTCAGGATGCTCTTCAATTAAATGACTAGGAAATTTGAGAAAGTAGGAACATTTTTCTAAAAAGTTACTTGAAATACAAACTAAAATACTTGGGGGAACTGCATGGATGAATCTAATTTATTATGAAATACATCAAATGAGTAGATGGCCTGAAGGATGGATCCCAAACCAGCACACTGCCATCACGTCTAATCTGACTCTTAGCCACCCTCTAAGACAGAGTAGAACTGCCCCTCTGGGCTTCTGAAGCCGTAACTCTTTTCAGGAGTGGAAAGCCTCACCTTTCTCCAGCAGACTGTCTAGTGGGTTCGAACTGCTGACCTTGTGGCTAGTAGCCTACTTGGTAACCACTGTACAACCTTGCTATTAATGCTTTCGACTTTGCTGCATATTCAAAAATACAACGAAGCCTGTGAGATCTGGGACGAGATAGAACTGCCTTGTTTGTCAAGGTCTTAAGTAGTTTCCATCATTGACAGGGTGCCGTCTTAGCACTTTTCTATTGCTTGTGTTCATGGAAAATATTTGAGTTCCTTCTCTGACAGCTTCTGCCTTACCCAGACTCCGACTTTTGCAGATTCTACTGTATAATCATGTTAAGTCAATGTCAATGCTAAGTTACTAGGAGCTTGGCGGGTGGAGAAGACCAGGTACAAGATCTTTCTTACGGAGGAAACATGCGTAAGAAGTGATGGAGTTAGAGGAGGATAAGGAGCATCTCAGGTGGCGGGGATTCACAGGATCAAATTTGAATTGATACTGGACTCAAACCTGCCTTTAAAGTCAAGCTTTAACACTTTAGCAGAAGGCCCAAAGGCTACCTAACCTTTGCATGCCTCAATTTACCGATGCAAAAGGGGGATAATATTGACCTGCTATGCTGTTTTTATTTATTTCTTTGTTTGCAATTTTTATTGGATGCAGCATATTCAAGATTTTTACAATGGACCACACTTTCTGTAAAGGACGGGGCCACATATTCTGCAACAAAGAAAATGAGTCAATAAACTTATTCAACACTTACTGTAAAATTCCATTGATCACTACAAAAAATTGACATTCACCAGCTTTGCTCTAAACAGATCATACTTCAACTTTGTTCTTGGTTTTTTACTGTGTCATTTTTTAAAATAAGAATTATTAGGTTACAAGTTGAGCTGGTAGTCACAAGGTCAGCAGTTCAAACCCGTCAGCCACTCCGTGGGAGAGAGATGAGGCTGTCTGCTTCTGTAAAGATTACCAGCCTTGAAAAACCTAATATAGGGTCACTATGCGTCAGAATCAACTTGATGACAGTGAGTGGTGGATGTGGATTCATGTACAAAGGAGACATCCCTCCAACCCTCCGCCCCCCCTCCCCCCCACATCCCTCCAACCCTTCACGCCCCCCCTCCCCAGGCTACATCAGAGCAAGGCATTGTCTTCTCTATGGGGGACAGAGTTGCATTTTGAAGTCCTGCGGCCAAGATGCATCCTGTGGCCATGGAACAGGGCAGAGTGCACTGACCTCTATTGGTTCGAAAGGGCTGACCCTGACCACATAGGGAAACCGGCTGACTCATTTGTGGACGTGAGGAAATGAAGTTGGAGTAAGGAGGGCCCTAAGTGGGGCTCCACACACTGTGGCCAGGAGGGGCCATAGGAAGAGCTAAAAGGGAGAGGGGAAAGGTGACCTTCCACCCCCACCCCTGTCCCATCTGAGGCAGACAGACTCAGGCGTTCCTAGACCGTTTGTCTCTTTCCCTAGCCCCTCACCTTTTTCCGTGTTGTCTTGTTTTGCTTTGACTAACCTTGATTGTTAACCAGGAGCCCTGGTGGTGTAGTGGTTACGAATTGGGCTGCTAACTGCAAGATCAGCAGTTTGAAACCAGCAGCTGCTCCTCAGGAGAGAGACAGGGCTTTCTACTGCCCTAAAGAGTTACAGGCTCGGGAGCTCACAGGGGCAGGTCTACCCTATCCTAGAGGGTCACTATGAGTCAGCATTGCCTCCGTGGCAGTGAGTTTGGTTTGGCTTTGGTTGACTGCTAACGAGAGGTTAGGGCTTCAAGTCCACACAAACGGACCTCAGAAGAAAAAAGCCCTGCCAGCCACTTCCAGAAGATCCGTGACTGAAGGCCCTGGGGATCACCGTTGTCATCTGACCCATGTGGCCCCAGGAGTCAAAATCAACTAGGTGGCAACTGTCATTTTCTATTTGGCTTTTTTCAAGAGTGTAAGCCAGCTTACAGCCCGGCTCGGTCTGCTGGTTTCCCCCACAGTGGACTCAAGGTAAACACTTTGGCAAATGTCCTTCCCAGCATGGCACACCAGAGACTCGGAAGGTCAAGGTGTTTCTCTCCAGGAGATGCCATGTTTGCACAGGTGGGAAAGGTTCCAGTCACCCTAATTTTAGGCTAAGAAGCAGATAGGCCCAAGCTGCTTGCCAGAGGCTTTCAAATGCTTCATTGAAAGTGGTCCCAGGCTGGGCTTTCTGTTCTCTGTGGAAGGTGACCTTTCCCTGGCTTCCAGGATCCCAGGTGGGATTTGCTCTTTCATTGCCAACAAAGGACACCTCCCTTTCTTGTGAAGCCCTCAGTCTGGTACCATCTGCTCCCCATGCTTCTGGAGAGTTCCTCCCTGAGGCCATACAACATGGCATTTGTTAAGCACTTGACTAACCGAAAGGTTGGTGGTTCGAACCCACCAGTTGCTCTGTGGGAGAGCTATGTGGCAGCCTGCTTCCATAAAGAGTAGAACCTTAGGGCAGTTCTCCCATCTGTCAGGGTTGCTGGGAGTCAGAATTTACTCACACGCAATGGTGGAGCTGTCCAATAGGCATTGGGCTGCTAACCTTAAGGTCAGTGGTTCAAACCTACCAGCTACTCAGTAGGAGAAAGATGAGGATTTCTGCTCCCATAAATAATACAACCATGGCAATTTGTGTGGATTACTTGACCTTACAGTCAGCAGTTCAAAACCATCAGCAGTACTGTGGGAGAAAAATGAACCTTTCTACTCCGATAAAACGTAACAGCCTTGGAAAACCACAGGGGCAGTGTTTCTCTGCCTAGAGGGGTTTGAGTCCGAACAGATTTATTGGCAGTGAGTTTAAGTTTGAGTTGAGGTGAATCTAAATCGACTTGATGGCAGTGAATTTGGGTTGTTGGTGGTGTTATTGGTACTACTCACTCTGAAGTTCAGAAGGTCTGAAGTTCGAAACCACAAGTCACTCTGTGGGAGAAAGATGGGGCTTGCTACTCCCATGAAGAGGTACCCTCTTGGAAACGCACAGGGACAGCCCTCCCCTGTGCGATGGGATCACCGTGAGTCAGAGTTGATTGGAGGGCACGGAGCTACTCACTTTCCCCAGTAGATCTCTGTCTTTGCAGCCTTTTCTATTTATCTGATTATTTTGAAGAGAAAAATCTCCATTCCTTACTAATCTATGTATTGCACCCATTTTAACGCTTGCTAATAGCTTTTAGTACAGTGGTCACAGTCCCAGTTAAGGCAAGAGCTGCATCTGGTGGCAATAGCAGCCAAGGGCTTGCCTAGAGAAGCATTCGTAAGAAGCAAACCCACTCTCCTGAGGGGTATTTTAGTATTCCATGCACCCTCGATATTAGACCTCTAGCATCCTTTACTAAAAAATAAACCAGGCAAAGCAAAACCCAGCTCAGACTAGAGTTACTCCTGAATATTCCCAAACCTTTTGTAGATGGACCTTTCCCTGGTGGTACATGGGCTTTAATATCCTCTTAAAAATTCATTAAAAAATAGTTTATTAACTGTGTTAGTTCAGGTTAACTATAGAAGCAAATCCAGAGGCACTCATATGTGTATAACAAAGAGCTTTAAAAAAAGAGAAATTGTATATATTAAGAAAACATCCTAGGCCAGTCCAGATCAAGTACATAAGTCCAATATTAGCCCATATGTCTGATACCAGTATATAAATTCCTCTTCAGACTTACACAACACATGCAATGACGCTGAGTGCAGGAAGATCACAGCCCAGTGGGTGGAAAATCTTGTGGGTTCAGTCGTGGTGGAAGCATCTCAGCGCTGGCGTGGGTCTCCCCGTGGCTCTGCCAGCTCCAGGGCTCTGGCTCCATCAACATAGCTCCATCTGTCTTGTCAGCAGAAGATGAAGCAGAGAGAGAGTGCCGTGCCTCTAGTGAGCTGTTTATCTCTCTACCACCTCAAATGCGGTCATCAAGCTGCGACCTGATTGACAGGCAAGACTCCACCCTGCGCAAGTTGACAGATTATGTAGCTGCCACATTAATAAAGAAAAATCAATGTACATTTGAGAAAAGTAGTACACTTGCCAACTATCTCAACATTTTGCATCAACAACAATAGTGAAAAATCTACCTGTCTGGTGCATTAGCGACATATGCCTGGTAATCATAACACCAGGGTATGTGGTGAGAGTGGTACTAGCTGTGATTGTTAAACTTGTCTTGATTCTCAAGGGCTTGGTAGGTATAGAACAGTGACATTTGATGAAACGCATTAGTTGAATAATGATGAAACGCATTAGTTGTATAATAATTTGATAGTTCTGTAATGATACAGTCATATGATGTGAAGTGATCATTCTTCATTTTGCATCGTGTCAGTTTTTCCATCCCTACTTGATCCTTGGACTCTAAGCAGGTCATAAGTGAGGAATGAGTCTCTATGCTTAATAGTCAAAGGGCCAGTCAGATAGAAATAGCGATGCCACTGTACTCCTGAACTACTTTGACTATTGTGTTTTTGATAAAATAGAAATTTCAGGACTCTGAAGAGGCCCTGGTGGTAGAGTGGGTTACAGGTTAGGCTACTCACCACCAAGACAGCAGTTTGAAACCACCAGCTGCTCCCCGGGAGGGAGATGAGGGTCTCTACTCCCATACAGAGTCACAGTCTCAGAAACCCCCGAAGGCAGTCTGCTCTGACTTGGCGGGCTGCTGTGAGTTGGAATGGACACAGTGGCAGTGAGTTTGTTGTTGTTTCTGTTTTGGTTTAAGAGGTGGACAAAAACAGCCCAAAGGGTTCACTCACCCGCTCTTCCTGTTCACCTCAAAAGCAAGTTCACCCACTAATTTCTTACCCTGATATTCTTTGTTGGCTGGCATGTGTTTGTCAACGAAGCAGTCCTGGGTCCAGAAGTGATGTGACCATGGAGGTGAATGAGGAAGCCCAGTCTCTGCTAACAGCTTGGGCATGCCCTTCCCAGAGGGGGGAATGCTCCCACGTCTTTCTTTGTTTCACACAGCCCTTAGGTCGGTCGTTTATCTTAAATTGGGTTGACTGGGCCGATATCCTCCCTATTTTAAATGTTATGCAAATTGGAGAAGTAACTAAGCATCATTTCTAAAACAAAGATCAACTTTTGCAGCTCATGTGCATTCTTCTTCCTCACTGTTAGCGCTCACTTATTTCAGAATACAGTCATAATTTATGTAGCTTCTATGAAATAGATCTGTTTTCAACACTTATTCATTACTATCAGGTCTGGATGGAGAAAAGCCAGATCAAAGGCCATGTTGATGTTCTGCCTCACAAGGAATGCCCGCTCTCTTCCGACATGGGTCAGGTGTGGGGCTAAATCACACGTTTCCATGATAACCAACCAGAATGCACAGCCGCCTGATGACTGATTACCTAGCATTTGAGGTGTTAATACCTCAAGGGCTTCTTAGAGAAGAACCGGCTAAGACAATGTGTAATGACTGGAGATGGTCAGGCTAGTTAGCAGATGAAAGAGCGCATAGATGGAACACTAAGAAGATTCCACTTGAACATGAGGTAGGATTTATGACCTTACCATTTCCAAGTCACACAGAGCATACTCTTGTCTCCTGTTAGCACCTGCATCCGCAGCCCCCTAAAGCTTATCACAGTTAGAAGTTCAATCTCTGGCTTTAGTCCTGATCCTGATGACGGAACACAAAGAAGATATCTTCTAGAAATTGTTAACTGGATAAAACAATATATAGGATTCATAGGCTCTATACAAAAGAGAATGGAACGTGTCAGCTTCCACGCCAGAAATGGACACTTTGATTTTGTGATATGGGTTAAGATGGACAGATAGACGGAAAGTCTGTCACGGCTGCTGCTTCCCATGTCAAGATCTCCGATTTGATATAGGTTTAGGGTATTTACCCAATGATCCCCCGACACAGGAGCCCTAGCACTTATTCAAACAGTGCTTTGAATCCTGGCTCTGTTGTAGTGCCTTTGTACTTACTCATGTGGGACCCCTGGTAGTGTAGTGGGTTATTGTGTTGGGCTGCTAACCACAAGGTCAGCTGTTTGAAAGCACCAACTGCTCTGTGGTGGAAAGATGAGGCTTTCTACTCTCAGAAAGATCTACAGTCTCAGAAACTCACAGAGGCAGTTCTACCCTGCCCTATCGGGTCCCTACGGGTCAAAATTGATTCAATGGCAGTGAGTGAATGAGTTGTACTAACTCAGACTCCCTCAGGGGACCACAGTCCATGAAAGCCGAGCCATCTATTCCGGCCTTTTTATTGTAACCAGGAGAGGTTCCAGATAACCTCATTTAAATGATTGCATGTGTCACCCATCATCACGGGTTTGCACCGGCTTCTATTACTCAGTCAAGAGTGTAATAAAATGAGCCACGCTAGATTTTGACATACATAGAGATTTCAAGAGGTGTCTGAGACAGGAGTGAAGCGGGACAGTCCCTTACTTGCACACTCAAGCTTTTGTCATCTGTAACGTCTTGTAGCTGGGGACCCTGATCGGGGCTGGTTAGCCACATTTAGGAGAAAAGAGAAGATATGTTGTAAATCCGTAAAAATATGCTTGGTGATCTAGAAAAAGTAAACCTAGACTCCTGGACATACATACCATCAGGCCAACCCAGCATCCCGCTGTGAGAGCTGACACTTTCATGGAAGGACGGCCGCAGCTAGTTTGGGCATTTGGATGGGTGGGGCGGGCTCTCCTAGAAGGGTCAATGTCACAGAAGCAAGCACTGTTCCAAACCTGATGGAGGGAGGCAGGGGGTGGGGGCGGGAGGACGGGCCAAGGTTTTGTCTCCCTGGCTCTTCGAGAGAGAATACATAAGATGTTATACTAAGTTACTTGTTGCTAATCTGAAATTCACATTTAACTGGGGTTCTTATCACTCGCTAAACTGGACAATCTTCCGTCAGGGCGCGCAGTGATCCCAGCTTCCAGGTGTGTGGAGAGGGAGAGGGGCTGGGAGGACTCTGAGCACAGGAGCCCATGTGGCACTGCTTCTCCATCTGGGCCCTGTGCGTGCCCAGGTGCACAGGTGCAGACACGGACGGGGATTCCCAGTGTCCAGCAAGAATTGAGAGAGTCTGCGATGGAGGCTCTCTCGGTGACAAGGAGAGCTGGCCTGGCCTGCGAGGAAGGTTAAAGGTGACCGACCTGGTTACTTAGCTTTTCGATTACTCTGTTTTCACTGATGAGGATTCAGATCTGGCCAGGCTGGTAGATTAGCCTTCTGACGGTAAATGACTATGACGAGGGGGCCAGGGGAGTGACTCAAGATGGCCTCAGTGTGTCAGGCAGCAAAGTCTGAAGGTTGCAGCTCTGGGTGATGGGGGAGGAGGCTCAGCTCAGCGCTGGTGCTGCTGGCCCAGGAGAAGACCTGAGCAGATGTCCAAGCGAGGGTGGGCAGATGGAATCCTGGGACCACCACTTCATTCTGGTCCAGAGCATCGCAGAGCTTTGGGGGTGGGGTGGGGTACTGCTGAGTCATCAGTTCTCCCAAGGAGGGGGGGGGTAAGTCAGTTCCCAGAGAGCAGCAGCAGCAGAAACAGTAGCCAATGGGTTCCGTTTACAACCTTCCCTAAGAGCTCGTTTGGGGATGGAGCCTTGCGGACTGCTTCTACTAGCCTGCCCTGAAACCTCCAAAAGGCCATTTGTCACACCAGGGCCTTTACACTTGTCTGTGCACCTGTAACAACGTGATGGCGTGGACCTATTCCATCTTCCCTAAGTGTCTTCGTCGCTCTAAACTTGTGTTGGTGTTCAAGTATCTTTAAGCGTCCTCATGGCTCCTGACCTGTCCAGGCAACAGGGCTGATAACCCCTTTTCCCATTTCCCTTCCCTTCCCCCACCTCTTTCAGACAAAATATCCGTTTTCAAAGGGTTCTGTTCACACGAGTTAATAAATGAGATCTACTCTCTTCTAAGTCTTATGCCAGCAAGACCACTAATGACTCTGCTGGACCAGAGGCTACAATTCAGACTTCAACCACAGTCCACCTTTCACTGATCCGCCGATTGCTTATTCAGCCAATACATGTTGAGCTCATGTCACGCATCAGGCAGACGGGAGCCACTGGGAAGGACGTTTCCGCAGAATGGCCAAACGCAGCGAACCCTAAGTGGCTGGAGACCTGGTCACTCCAGTCTTCCTTGTCTCTTTGCTGCTGCTGGACTCTCGGGAGCTTCCAGGTTCACTCACTTGCCCATTCAATGGTAGAGGCAAAACAAAAAGGAGTGTTTGGTGACAGTTTCGGTGAAAGGTTGAAACTATTGGCTACGTCGAGCATTTAGAGAATCCGGGGCTCTCCCTCTCTAGCTGACCATGCGCCTCCAAGACCACAGGAACCTGGGAACTGGCTCTTGACACCAGGCAGTGTGCATGGGGTGCAAAGCCAGCCTTCAGGGGGTTCTTATGTACTTCTTCTCTGCCCTCTGTCCCCAGGGCTGCACTGGAGATGGAGTTGCTGCCTCTTTGGCTCTGCCTGGGTTTTCCCTTCCTGACCATGGACTGGGGGACCAGAAGTGGAATGGCCGCAGCAGCTTCTGCAGGGCCCTGCAGACTGGTGAGTTTGCCCTTGGAGCCCCGGGTTGTCTGTTGCTCCCGTGGGAACCAGGTTTGCTCGGTTGGGCAAGCTGAGGAGTATGTAAAAAGAACTCGACAGATCCATTCTTCTTCTTTTTACAACTCAATGGATGAGTCAGATTAAAAAGAATTGTGCCGTCATCGCCACATTCCATTAGAATATTTTCTTCTTTTTTTGTGCTCACGATTATTAGTTCCACCCCCACCCCAACTTCCTGTGTCATAACTAGTAATTCAGTTACTCTCTCTGAGGATTACCCACCCTTGATTTCATATACAAAAAAATCCACCCCCCAAAAAGTCCAACAACAATAACAAAACAGTGAAAAGCTCAAGCAGAAAATATTAAAAACAAAAACAGTTTTAAATGTGTCAAAAGGGAGAACAAATGAGGTGTTAAAATTTAATCTAATTACATCTGCATTATTCCATTTTCCAATGCACTCTCTCCGATAGCAAGGCTTCTCACATCCCTGGTCCATCGTTAGAGACGATTCTTTAATCCGTGTGGGGCCCACAACGGATTTTGAGGTTTCACTGTCATCCATAGCTTCTGCAACCCAGGCGTTCAGAATTTAAGCTCTAATGCCATTCTCTCCTCCAGTCTTGGATCTTGTTATGTACAGTCCTTGGATCACAGAGGCTGGTGCGCTTCTTCTGTGTGGACTTAGCTGACACTTCATTTAGATGGCTACTTGTTTGGAGACAAGCCTTTCCTTTAAGACCCCAGACACCATTCTTTCTGATAATCAGGCACCATCTGATTTTTCCACCACCCTTTGCAATAGCACTCATAGCTTATCTCAGTTACCTCGTGCTGTTTTAACAGAAATCACCATAAGTGGGTGGCTTTAGTGAACAGAGATTTATTTTCTTACAGTTTGAGAGGCCAGAAGTCAGAATTCCTGGCACCAGCCCACAGGGAAGGTTTCTCTCTCCATCGGCTCTGGGGACCGTCCTTGTCTCTTTCCAGAGGCTGTTCCTCAGTGCCGCCGTGGCCATGCTTATGCTCAGAAGGATATGTACCTTCTCTGGTTTGCTTGTTTCTGTGCCTAAGCTGATCACAGCACTTAAAAGCTTTTGTTCCTGGACCCATGCCTGATACCCTGCAGCCTAATGGTTTGCCAGCCTTGAAAGCCATTGTACTGAGCTCCCAAATCCGGAGGCCTGCATGATTTCTGCCCTGAGACCAGGGTCACCCAATCCAACCTGCCTTCGACCTGAACAGCCGCAGCAGAGTGGGGTTCCAGAAGAGGGCCATGCTGGACACAGTGAGCTCTGGGCTTTGGACCCAGTTCTGCCACTGACAGGTCTCTACTCCTCACTTCCCAAGTGTACTATGCAATTCTGTACATTTGAGGTGGCATTGAACTCAAAGCTTCAGTATTTATCCATGTCGGGAAGCCTCCCAGGCAAAAATGCTGGTAGAAGGAAGAGTCGACAGGCCTGTGGGATACTGGGCAGTGCCTCTGTTATCCTGAGGACAGATGTTCCAGGGATCGTGATAGCAGTGTGATGAACGAGAGCTTCAGGCTAATGCTCTGGA
>NW_022103914.1:5850044-5857143 GCF_000313985.2 Echinops telfairi
CAAAAACCGCGATAGAGTGAAGCCGCGGAAGTCGAAGCGCGAAGTGGCGAGGGTTCACTGTATAGCAACCCTAAGGACATAGTCGAACTCCTCCGTGGGTTTCCAAGGCTGTAAACCTGCGTGGAAGCCGAATGTGACCACTGCGCCACCAGGACTGCTCAGAACAACAGTGGCCATTTGTCCAGTGCTGACTGTGGGCCCAGGGCAGGGCCGCATTCTCTGGGTGAGTTCTCTCGCTTCACCGCACAGCGATCTTCCAAAGTAGGAAGTATGTATACATATATATTGTTTGTTTTGTTTTTCTCAGCCAAGGTCACACAGGAAATAAGCGGCAGAGGTGGGATTCAAAGCCAGGTAGTGGCCTGGTTTTTAATGCTTCTCATAGTTAAAACTCAACTGCAAGTTCAGGTGTGATCTCTCGACCCCTGCCAGGCAGGTGCCCACATCCGTCTCTAACTCTGTGGGCCTTCAGTGAGGCTTGGAACTCAGCTCCGAGCAGCCAATCTAAGTGGGAAGGCAAAAAGCAAAGGAGAGCCCCCACTCATTCTAGTTTCCATCCTATTTTAAAAATCATAACCTGTGCAGTCATGCCCTCCAGTTGCAGGGATAATCCTATAAATGGACTAAGCTTCTTTCTATAAATATCTACCTCCTCGGCCTCCTTCCTGCTGACCCGTGTGTTTTTTTGGACATAGGTGGGTAGAGTCGCCGACTGCCGCCAACAGCGCCTTGCTTTGGTGCCCAGCAATCTCTCACCGTACGCTCAAACGCTCATCCTGGATGCCAACCCTCTCAAGATCCTATGGAACGATTCCCTGCAGCCCTACCCTCACCTGGAGAGCCTCAATCTGCACAGCTGTCACCTGGCACACATCCACCGGGGCGCCTTCCAGGGGCAAAGCCACCTGCGCAGCCTGGCTCTGGCTGACAATGCTCTCTCAGAGAACTACAGGGAGACGGCAGCGGCTTTCCACTCCCTCCCGGGTCTGCGGAGGCTGGACTTGTCGGAGAACTCCCTGACGGAAGACATGGTGGCCCTCATGCTCCAGAACCTTTCCTCGCTGGAGTCGGTCTCCCTGGCAAGGAACACCATCATGCGGCTAGACGACTCCGTCTTTGAGGGCCTGGGGCGCCTCCGGGAGCTGGATTTGCAGAGGAACTACATCTTTGAGATTGAGGGTGGTGCTTTTGATGGTTTGCCTGTGCTTAGACAGCTCAACCTGGCCTATAATAACCTGCCTTGCGTTGTGGACTTTGGCCTCACCCAGCTGCAGGTCCTCAACGTCAGCTACAATGCCCTGGAGTGGTTTCTGGCTTCGGGGGGAGAAGCCGCCTTTGAGCTGGAGACGCTGGACCTTTCCCACAACCAGCTGCTCTTTTTCCCTCTCCTGCCCCAGTGCAGCAAGCTGCACACCCTCCTGCTGCGGGACAACAACATGGGCTTCTACAAGGACCTGTACAACACCTCGTCGCCGAAGGAGATGGTGGCCCAGTTCCTCCTGGTGGATGGCAACGTGACCAACATCACCACAGTCAACCTCTGGGAAGAGTTTGCTTCCAGCGACCTCTCAGAGCTCCGCTTTCTAGACATGAGCCAGAACCAGTTCCAGTATCTGCCAGATGGCTTCCTGAGGAAAATGCCTTCTCTGTCCCACCTGAACCTCAACCAGAATTGCCTGAGGCGGCTCCACATCCGGGAGCACGAGCCCCCAGGAGTGCTCACCGAGCTGGACCTGAGCCAGAACCAGCTGTCCGAGCTGCAGTGGGCTCCGGAGCTCCGGGGCTGCCTACGGAGTCTCCAGGTATTCAACCTGAGCTCCAACCAGCTCCTGGGGGTCCCGCCTGGCCTTCTGGCTGACGCCAGTAACATCACTACAATTGACGTGAGCCACAACCAGATCACACTCTGTCCCCCGCCAGGTCACCCGGGCCCTGCGGGCACCGCCAGCTGTGTCGATTTCAGGAATATGGCATCTTTGAGGAGCCTCTCTTTGGAGGGCTGTGGGTTGGGCACCCTACAAGACTGTTCATTCCAGGGGACCTCTCTCACTCACTTAGATCTGTCCAGTAACTGGGGGGTTCTGAATGCCAGTCTCGCCCCTCTCCAGGACATTGCCCCCACATTACAGGCCCTGTCTCTCAGGGACGTGGGCCTTCGTTCCAGCTTCACAGAGCTGGACTTCTCTGCATTTGGGAAGCTGAGGGACTTGGATCTGTCAGGAAATGCCTTGACTCGGTTCCCCAGGTTTGGAGGCAGCCTGGCCCTGCAGAGCCTGGATCTCCGCAGGAACTCCCTCACAGCCCTTCCGCAGAGGGCTGCGACCGAGCAGCTTGTGAGGAGCCTGCGGACCCTCTACCTCAGTCAGAATCCCTATGACTGCTGCGGGGTGGAGGGCTGGAAGGCCCTGCAGCGCCTGCAGACTCCGCGCATCCCCGACTTGGCCATGGTCACCTGCAACCTGTCCTCCAAGATAATCCGCCTGGTGGACCTGCCCCGAGAGGTGCCCCAGGACTGTCAGTGGGCGCAGGTGGACATGGGCCTGCTGTATCTCGTGCTCATTCTCCCCAGCTGCCTCACCCTGCTGGTGGCCTGTACCGTCATCTTCCTCACTTTTAAGAAGCCTCTGCTTCAGGTCATCAAGAGCCGCTGCCACTGGTCCTCCATATACTGACCCTGGCCGCCTGCCTGCGCTTGTAAGACAAGCTCTTCGGCTGCGTGTCAGGACCCAGCGCAGAGGCCAACTCTGATGAACTAGAGGTTCAAAGTCTTTCCCTCTCTCAGTCCTTCTCAGTTCTTCCTTCATCATCCTCATTCATCAGCATCACCATCCTGGTACACTATTTATTAAGTAACATTCGATGAAAATAAAAGACAGGGCGTCTCAAATATTTTTCTAATCAAATGAGGCTTGTGTTTCATCTCCTTTTATTTCCCACCCCCACCCCCTCGAGTTCTTGGCTAGTTTCCCTTGAATGATTCCCCAGTAGCCTTCTCTTGGTGAGTCCGTGGAGCTAGGGAGAAAGGGCAGGGATCGCTTTCGGTGGGTGGTGAGCGTCAGTGCCCCCTGAGGTCCCTCAAGAACAGGAAGAGGGACCTGCATGAGATGGGAGCCCTTGGCTCCTGCCTCGTTTGGCTTCCAATGTCACTGCTGCCAGAGTGGGTGGTGGCAAGTCCCGGTCCAGGGCCCACGATTCACAGTTGGAGTCTCTGGAATAGAGACAAACAATCCGAACTTTTGTGGGAAAGTTCAGCGAGCAATAAATGGCTCCCGGAGTATCTCTGCAGTGCATGGAACACCGGGCACAGCCCTCGTGCTGAGGGAAAGTGAGGACGGACGCAGAAAGGAACGGGTTCGGCTGACTTGTGGACCGTGCCCACTCTTCACCAAAAAATCACAAACGGCTTCTTAGCAGATGTTCAGACTCTGTGTGTACCTCATGCCTAGTTTCCTTTCGCCTGCCCTTCCTTCAAAAAAACAGCCAACAGTTTCTGAGCTCCTTTCCAGCCAGAAGAAAACAACGAAGACACCCCCACCCCTGCCCTGTTGGTAGCTTAGAGTTTACACTGTCTTGTGCTCCGTAGAAGGGGCCTGGTGGTGCAGTGGTCACACGGCGGGCTGCGGTCCACATGGTCAGCAGTACAACGCCAGCAGCAACTCCTCAGGAGAAAGGCTGAGCTTTCCATAGTTACGGGGGCTGAAACTCAAAGGCGGTGCCTACGAGTCAGCATTGACTCCAGGGCCGGGAGCTTGGTTTGATCTTGTGCTGTGTATCTTTGCTTATGAGGTCATAAAGGGGCTATAGGTACTGATGTGGACTGAACCAAAATTCAAAACCACACTCAAGCCACTCGGTCGCTCTGCCTCATAGCCAGCCGATAGGGCAGAGTAGAATTGCTCCTGTGGGTTTCTGGGGCTGTGAATCCTTATGGGACCAGAAAACCTCATCTTTCTCCCTCAGAGAAGCTAGTGGTTTCAAACTGTTGACCCTGTAGTTAGCAACCCAACACGAGTGTAACTCACTACATCACCAGGGCTGAGAGAAAAAGGAGACTGAAAATCAAATAGAAACAAATTCTGAGTATAAAGGAATCACTTGACTGATGATTATCATGTTGGCTAAATGTCGGCAAAAATATTTAGGCAAGTAAAAGATCAAATCAATGATCTTAAGCAAAGCAAAATTTCCCTTGGGTGCCCTAGAAGAGTATAAACAAGGCCTTGCAGTGAGGTTTCACATGCAATCCCACGAGTGTCTGTCCATGTCCAGGGTTGCCCGTATGGTGTCGCCATTGTTTCCCTTCAGCATATCTCTTTTCATCCTGCCTTGTCCCAGCCCGGTGCCTTGGGCGTCCCTCAGGTGACCTTAAAGCCTCTGTCCACAGACTAAAGCTCCAACAACAACTCTTTCCACGGGGTCCGCCTTTTCCCACAGTGACAACTCGCTGATTAGACAAGTGGATCTATCTGTGCCTGGTGCTCTGATGGTTTCTCTTGGGTTAACGTATCACCCCTTGAGTCAGTCAGTCTTCTCAGTTGCTTGCAATTAAAGATGATTCTACCCAATTTAAGCAGCATGAAGGCTAATCAAGAGAGTGTTGGAAAGCTCAGAGTCTCTCAGGACATGAGCATGGACAGAGGGGCGCATGCCACGTCGAGACTGCAGACCAAATCCTTCTTTGACCAACAGTTGTGAGAACATGTCTTCCGGGACCTCTTAGCACGGAGTGCCCTGCTGTACTGCGGCCACTGATAGCCCTGGGCAGGGAAAGAAATGTTCTCTCAAGTCTGCTATTGTGTGCCGTTAGCCCCTGGCACACAGTCTGGAGCAGGGCACCTGGTTACCTGACCCTGGCTACCAGAGAGTCGGAGACCTCAAATATTGTCCCTGTGGGTGAGGCGTCTCTATTAGATGGTAGGCTGCTTCCTAACAACACATGTAAACTGTGACGTGCTCAGCGCAAAGGATGTTGTGCAGGCGGGAAGGGATGAAAACAGAGCACCCTCCTATTTTCGACAGCACGTCCGTTTTATTTATTTATTTTTAGCAGCGCCCTTCTTACTAGTAGAGGCAGAGTTGTCAGTGATAGTGGAAGCAGTTATCTGGGCTGTGGTGACAAAGTAAGCTATGCATTGAGCTGCTAATCAGAAGGTCAGTAGTTCAAAACCATCAGCCCCTCCAGTGGGCCCCTTCAGGATTCTTATTCCCATGGTCAGTCCTGCCCTGTCTTAATAGGTTCACTGAAAGTCAGAATTAACTCAATTGCAGTGAGATTGGTCTCAATTTTGTTTGTTTTAAACTTTGGTTTTTAAAAGCAGACTTGAGAACTAAGGTAAGCAATTCATTCTTAGGATTGTGTTTCTCTAGCACCACAGCTGGTACCAAATGTCTTAGGCGAGGTTATCTAGAGAAGCAAAACTAGTGAAGTTTATATTTTATCTCCTACAGAGAAGCTGGTAGATTTGAACTGACAAACTTACAGCCAACAGTCCAACAGTTGCTAAAAGAGTTCCTTTGTAAATACATTTTTAAAAAAAATCACCATCATTGGGTCGACTCCACTTTATAGCGACACTCAGAACTGCCTCTCTGTGTTTCTGAGACTAACTCTTTATGAGAGTAGAAAGCCTCATCTTTTTCCTTCGGAGCAACTGGTGGTTTCAAACTGCTGACCTTGTGGGTAGCAGCCCAACATGCAACCACTATGCCATTGGAGCTCCTTTGTGTATGTACAGAGAGGTTTATATCAAGGAAATGGCTCACCAGTTGTAGAGGTGATCAAACTTCAAGTCATTAGGTTGGAGACTTCTAATATGTAGATATAGGGTCTGGTGAACCCAAGATCAGGTGAGATGGCATGCTGTGGCTGCAGAGGTAAAGGAACTCAAGGTCTGCAGGTAAGATGGCAGGCTGCTGAACACTCCTAGGATGGGCAGGCAATACATCAGGCTGCCGGTTAAAGTCCAAAGAGCCAGAGGTCAGATGACAAAGAAAATGCAGGATCCAGACTCAACAAAAAGCAGCACCATGTACATTTACAAAGATTTCTTAAGAAGCAAATTTTTGCATAAAGGAGTATCTTGACTGATGGAAACTTCAGACAGAATCTCAGGTCAATAATGGAGGTGGTTGGAGCCCAGACAAACCTTTCGAAGTCTCTCAAGTCTTATAATGTAGCTGACTATTCACTCTACCTAGTCCTAGGACCCAGCCTTCAGGATGGCTAATTGAGAAAAAGAGGTTAGGACAGAGCCCTAACTGTTCCATGGCAACAACTTCAGAGGGCTGAGACTTTTCTATGTAGTTCTTCTATCACTAGGATCTAAAGGTTATTTCCTAGGTTTATTGTAGCATGGTCCAGGACTGAGAAGAATGAGCAGGACAGCTGGATTTCTGCCTCCAGTCCTGGACTCTGGTTTCTATAGGAAAGTCTCAATTCGCCCACCACTCCCTACCTTGACTTGCATCAAAAAGGGCACACACACTAATGTCAGCTCAAAGACTTTTAAGAGAGTGAAGCACCCACATAGCCTGTTACCAGAATTCCCTGGTAGAACCAGTGTGGTTGTTAGCATAATGCCATGCACACGCTGAGAAAAAATGGATATCTACCTGCAGAAAAATGGAGCAAGACCCTTATCTCACTCCATGCACAAGAATAAACTCAAGATGGATCACAGACCTCAAAATAAAACCCCAAACTATTAGGGCCATCAATGAGGGAATTGGGACAAACCTGAGAACATTGACTCAGGGAATACATAGGCTATCAGAAATAGGGAAGGACACAAATACAGATGAGTCACAAATTGACAAGTAGGATATTCTGAAGATAGAACACCTGTGTACATCGAAAGACTTCACCAAGAGAGTAATAAGAGAGCCCACAGACTGGGAAAGCATCTTTAGCAATGACATATCAGACAAAGACCTTGTGTTAGTCTGGAAACAAATCCACAGAAACTCATGTATAAGAGAGAGTTTTATGTAAAGGTTAAGTGAGCATCAAGAAAACATCCCAACCCAGTGCTGCCCAAGCCCACAAGTCCAATGTTAACCCATTAACCCATATGTCCAACACCAATCCACAAAGTCCTCC
>NW_022103914.1:5857661-5862505 GCF_000313985.2 Echinops telfairi
AAAAAAAAAGAAAAAAAGAAAAAATTAATTGCCTACTGAGGAGGTGAGCAAAGGACCTGAACAGAAGTATTACAAGGGCAGAAACCCAAACGACCAATAAATGTATGAGAAAATGTTCCTGATCATTAGCCATAAAAGAAATGCAAATTAAAACAACGAGATACCTCCTAACACCCTCAAAGATAGTCCAGTTCAAAAAGTCAGAAAGCCACAATTGTTGGAGAGGCTGTGGGGAGATAGGAATTCTTGTCCACTGCTGGTGGACCTGTAGGTACATAAAGCCACTATGGAAATCAATTGGCAATATCTAAAACAGATGGAAACTGAGCTACCATACAACGCAGCAATCCCCCTACTGGGCATATACCCAGAAGAGGCAAGAAACAAACCACGGCCAGACATCTGTGCTACAATGTTCATTGCGGCACAGTTCACAATTGCAAGGAGTTGGAAACAACCCAAATTTCCATCAACAGACGAATGGATTTAAAAAAAACCTGTGGCATATACATACAATGGAGTACTACACATCACTAAAAAGCACTGATGAACACATGAAGCACATTGCCACATGGAAAGAACTGAAGAAAATTATACTAAGTGAAAGAAGCTGAGGTAGTTAGTTTATTGTGCCAACCTGGCCGATAAACACATGTGGGGTTAATTGAAGGGCAGCGGGCTAAATGGCTCCATGAACCTCCCTTTCTAGTTCTTGGGTCTCTTGCTTTGTGACAGTCGCACCAGGGTGTAGCTGCCTTAGCAGCTCCCTGCTTCAGCTTGCAAGGCTGACTTCTTGCAAGACATCCCCAGGAAGAAGCCACAAGGCCTACCCTGATGCATCCCTGGGTGATGGCGCAGCCCGGTGGAGACCCCTGCCAGTGCTGAGATGTTTACACATTCACTGATTTGGCTTTCTTCCTGCAGTCAGCATCAGAGTATGTGCTTTGTGAGATGGAGGAGGACTTTGTGGATTGGTGTGGACATATGGGTTAATATTGGACTTGTGGGCTTGGGAAGCACTGGGTTGGGATGTTTTCTTGATACACACTTAACTTTTATATAAAACTCTCTCTTATCCATGAGTTTCTGTGGATTTGTTTCTCTAAAGTACCCAGACTAACACAGAAGCCAAGCACAAAAGGACAAGTACAACATGAGTGCGTTGAGGTAAGCTTAAAAATGGAAAAGGGGCATAGGGTAAAAGCTACAGTATACATACATTCCTGGGGGGAGGTCCAGGTAGTATGACAGGGGCCAGACCAAATCCAGGGATACATATGGGAGCCAACTAAAAAGGAGGGGGCGGGGCTGAAAGACATGGGTAGCTGGGGCACGGGGCACTAACTCACCCAAGGAGAGGGTGTTGTTTATATCTCCACAGGGAAAGAGGGACCAGACTCCAACCCGGTGCTTCAAGATATGAATGCAACATGCCAGCATGAAGCAGGGAACCAATAGAGAAGCTGCAATCTTAAATCTTCATCAGTAAATGCTTCAAGTCCTCTTCGCTTTCAGCAAGTCTAGTGGTGTCATTTGCATGTAGCGGGTTGTTCATGAGCCTTCCTCCAGTCCTGATGTTGTATTATTTTCCTACAGTCCAGCTTTGCAGATTGTTTCCTCAGAAGACAGATTGAATAGATATTGTAAATGGATTAAATCCTAACACACACTTTTCCTCACTTTAAAACATTCAATATCATCCCTTATTCTATTGGAATGACTGCTTCTCATTCTGTGTACACATTCCAAGACCAATTGTTCCGTCATATATATTCTTCTCAATATTATCCGTAATTTGTTATGATCCATACAGTTGAATGCCTTTGCATAGTCAATAAAACACAGGTAAACATCTTTCTGAAATTGTTTGCTTTCAGCTAAGATCCACCTGGCATTAGCAATGATATCCCTTGTTTCACCTCCTCTTCTGAATGTGGCTTGAATTTCTGTCAGTTCCTGTTGATATACTACCATCACCATTTTTGACGTATCTTTAGCAAAATTTTATTTTCATGGGATATTAATGCTATTAGATAATTTCCAAATTCTATCGGATCACTTTTCTTGGAAAGGGAACAACTTTGGACTGCTTCTTGTTGGCTGGCCAGGTAGCTGTCTTTCAAATTTCTTGGCATAGAGGAGTGAGCCCTTTCAGGATTTCATCCTTTCTCGAATGCCTTAATTGGTATTTTATCACTTCCTAGAGTTCTGTTTACACCAATGCCTCCAGTGAAACTTGGACTTACTTCTTCCTTTAATACTGTTAGTCTTAATCCTATGCTACAGCCAGAAATAGTTGACCATTGACCAGCTCTTTTGGTACAGTGACCTGTGTATTCCTTATAATCGTCATTTGATGCTTCCTGTGCTGTTCAATATTGTGCCATTGAGTCCTTCAATAATGCAACTCAAGTCTTGAATTTTTTATGTGTAAGAGGGCTTTATATTAAGAAATATATATATATATATAGGAAACATCCTAGCCCACATCAGTTACATAAGTCTGATACTAGTCTATAAATCCCTCTTCAGACTCATGCCATGATGCAGAATGCAAGAAGATCATAGGCCAGTCAGTGCAAAGTCTTATAGATCCAATGGCAGAGGACTCATCTCCAGGGCTCCTCCGGCTGCTTAAGCACGGCTAAAAGTGGGTAATCAACAGGAAGGTGAAGCAAAGAGAGAGTGTGGCCTGCCTCCAGGGAGAAAGAGTGTGCCCTTTGGTGTTTGATGAGAGCTGACTTTCAGCTAAAGACTCACCCACACACCTTGCGCACATGTGGCTTCTCCCCCAAGTGTATCCTCTGGTGTTTGATGAAATCTGGCTTCCAGCTAACGGCTCACCCACACTCCTTACACACACGTGGTTTCTCTCCTGAGTATATCCTCTGATGTGCGATGACATGCGACTGGTGGCTGAAGCCTTGCTCATACTCCTTACACATGTAAGGTTTCTCCCCTGAGTGTGTCCTCTAGTGTGTGATGAGGTTTGACTTGTGGATAAAGCTTTGCCCACACTCCTTGCACCACACATGTGTCTTCTCCCCTGAATGTGTCCTCTGGTGTGCAATGAGAGTTGACTTCTCTAAGGCCTTTCCCACAGCCCACATTCCTTACACACATGTGGTTTCTCCCCTGAGTGTGTCCTTTGGTATCTTTTGGATGTGACTATTGGCTAAAGCCTTTCCCACACTTCTTGCACACATGAGATTACTGACCTGAGTATGTCCTCTGGTGGGTGATGAGATTTGATTTCCAGGAAAAGCCTTGCCCACACTCCTTACGCACTTGTGGTTTCTCCCATGAGTGTATTCTCTGGTGTGTGATGAGAGTTGACTTTTGGCTAAAGCCACACCCACACACCTTACACACATGTGGTTTCTCCCCTGAGTGTGTCCTCTGGTGTCTGATGAGAGCTGATTTGCAGGTAAAGTCTTATGCACATGTGGTTTCTGCCCTGAGTGTGTCCTCTGGTGTGTGATGAGAGTTAGCTTAACACTAAAGCTAAGACCACACTCATTGATGCATCGGGTCTTTCACCTGTGTGTGTCCTCTGGCATGTGATGAGCGTTGACTTGAGGCTAGCCTGGCTGAAACTCCTTACACACATCATGTTTCTCATCTGACTGTGTCCTTTGTTGCCAAAGGAAAAGGGATTTCTGCGTAAGGTCACGGCAACACTCACTGTAAGACTGTGACTTGTCCTGGGGAGGGGCCCTCTGATTTGTAAAGTTTGATATCAGGCTAGAATTTGGCTCATCCCTTCTGAAAGTCATTACTCCAAATTATGCGGTGGTTTCTAATCTCA
The DNA here is from genome assembly GCF_000313985.2 of Echinops telfairi. Lineage (NCBI taxonomy): Eukaryota > Metazoa > Chordata > Mammalia > Afrosoricida > Tenrecidae > Echinops > Echinops telfairi. The sequence continues at coordinate 5,861,470 of NW_022103914.1, forward strand.
TCAAACGCTTGTCTGTTTCCACAGCTTTTCCCCTTTGGGCAGAGTTGACCTCCACTGCGTTGCCTTCTCTGGGACTTGTTGGTCCTCCCCGGGCTGGGCTGGATAAAGCCCTTGAGGTCTCTCCCCTGTGCTCCCACAAGGATGCCTCTCTCCCTCCCTTCTGTTTTCACTCCTGCAATTCTGATCAGAATCCTGATGCTCTGACTGCCCCAGAAGAGCTGGAATCTCCTGGAGTCGATGATTCTCTGCACATAAGCCGGAGAAGATTGGAAGCACACGCTGCCTGAGGAATGGCTGACAGGAGAAACCCCGGGGGCAGGAGGAACAGGCGGAGATTTCTCACTTTGGTTCCAAGGAGAGCAGATTCCTAGACATCTCCAGCATCACATCTCTGTACAGGTTCTTCTGCTCAGAGCTCAGTGGCTTCCAGTCTGCTGCTGAAAGAAGCGCAGTGACATTCTGGATTGTAACTGGCTCCTTTCTGACAGGAACACTGAAGACAAATGGGTGCATAAGCAAATGTGGTGAATAAAACTGATGGTGCCCGGCCATCAAATGATATAGTATCTGGGGACTTACCGGCTTGTAGTTAAACAAGCGGCCATCCAGCAATGAAGCCCACATGGAAGAAGCTCACCAAGCAGAATTTGGGGCTTCTGCTTTTTCTCTGGGGGAAGTCAGTATCATTAAAAGACAAACCTTTTGCGAACTTCTTCATGGTGCCCATGTCTTCCCTACTCATTGAGGCCAAGGTCTTCCAGGCCTTCTCTCGCTGAGTCTTAAGACTAGGACACGTAACACCCCCAGAGCCAGTGTAGTGGCTGCCTGGAAATTGTGCCCAGGGCCAGCTGGAAGTCACATCATCTCCAGGTGGATCTCTGCTGCCTGTGGGGGTGACAGTGTCCTGCCTCACTTTGGAAAGCCTCCCTTGTTTTCATGTACAGCAGTTCGTGTGATGTCTCCACTCAGCCTTTCTCAAGCATCCCTACCGCCAGGAGCCCCAGCTGCCACTTTACTGGACCTCTTGAATGTCTTC